>NC_090738.1:102079508-102089508 GCF_036898095.1 Palaemon carinicauda
TAATTTTTTTATGCTTATGACTCGGATTATGCAGAACCAATATATATATATATATATATATATATATATATATATATATATATATATATATATATATATATATATATATATATATATATATATATATATATATATATATATATATATATATAATCGTTTGAATTACCTTTTGGGTTAGCCTACATTTTCAAATATATAAGTCCCATTATGTCAAAATAAGATTGTTTCCTTTTTTTATTTTATGCGATAAGTTTAAGGATCAACAGGAGTGTTCTATTACAAATAATCGTTAACAGCATGCAGTTATTAGATAGTGAAGTTAGCGTATAAATTAGCTTTGTTTAACTCTAATTTGAATGAATGTGTCCTACACACACACACACACATATATATATATATATATATATATATATATATATATATATATATACATATATATATATATATATATATATATATATATATATATATATATATATATATATATATATATATCATCAGCCGTAATTAGTCCTCTGCACAACAAAAGCGTCAGACACATTTTTCCACTCCCGTCTGTTCATGGTCCTCCTATGCCATTCTACACCCGGCAATCTTCTTAGCTCGTCAATCCATCATCTTCTGTGTATGTGTATGTGTGTGTGTGTGTGAATAGTTAAGTAAATCACAAGGTTACGATATCCGTTGAACCAATAAAATTTTCTTGGACTACCACAAAGTCCACCATCAACACCACCACCACATCTGAACATCTCCACCCTCCGATACCACTTATTGAATGTTTTCATATGGTGGTCATCGATGACCCCCATATGGCAACATTCAATGCGCCTGTCTAATAGTCCATGGGCCAGAAAGAGAAAACCCTCCCCCCCCTAGGGAATTTTCACGACCTTCCTAGTTTTCTCCCTTAGGGTGTCCTTTATGCATATCCGGGTGTTTCCAAACACATAAATGTGGCAAAAAGGCAAAATTGTCACTTTTTGTACAAACCGCATGCCAAATTTTCACATTATCCGCCGCACTGACTTTGTGTCGCTTTATTGGCTCTAACTTCCTTAATATCCAAACTAAGTGAACATTTTTGGTATCAACATAATGCTAAGACCAGGAGCTACACAATGGTATATAATTATGTCCATAATTAATGATTATTGCGTATTCCAGGGCCATTATTGTATCCCTTACCCTTAATTCTTGTTCAAAAATGGGCATGTGTAACTAGTTGCTACTGATACTGATGAAATTGTTGAGGCATTTGGTTACATTTCTGTATTTGATTTTGTACATAATCTTATTTAGAATATTGCATATCAGTTTCGTTCACTAATTTCCCAAAATATGTGAATTAAGTGACAATAATCAATTGATTGTATAATGGCCACATATTACCAGCAATACCCACTTTTCTCCGTAACTTCTGTAAATTGTTACATAACTGCACCATTTTGGTGTCAATACATAACAATATATTCTCCAGCTTTCTGAAATTGGTTCTGTGCATAAATTTTGATGCATTTGCATTTCAGGCAAAGGATCCAATATTAACTGGTGATAATTAGTCAGTATGGCAAAACGCCCAGTTAGTTTACTGAAAAAGAAAAGTCAGAGGAAATCTCTGCAGAGTGGGCCAAAAGGACTTACATTATACATTTTTCTGAACAGAAAACTGACAAAATTGTTCGAAAACTGACTCATGTGAGCTTTGAAAAGATCAAGGTATCAATGCAGCTCTGCAAAGCTTGTGCTGATGCTAATGTGAGGATGCATGAAATCTATGAAGAAGTTCCAGAGACGCTGAATGCAAATACCCATGGAATACACAGGAAGCATTATCAAAAGTTTATAAATGTTGGTCATATCAAAAGTAAGAAACGACAACATCCAGTTGAAGATGACGAAGGGCCTTCAACTTCAAATCAAAAGCAAGTATCATCTTCATCAATTTTATTTCCTTCAGAGAGGTGTCAAAGAGTTTCCAACAAAGTGTGTTACAGAAACTGCAGCTGAGTCAATACTACAGGCTGCAAAGCATAAAAATGACTACACATTACTTGGAAAGATTGAAGGCTGTGACTTGCAAGCACGAGAGGCACATTATCATAATTCTTGTCGCAGAGATTACACTCGTAAGCAGGAGTGAAATGGTAATAAAGAGCCGGATCAGAGTGCTGTTGAACATTTAGCTGCCCATAGCAAAGCATTCTCCTACATCTGTGATTATGTTGAAGAACATATAATCAAGGGCTGCAACGTAGAACGTGTGACTATGTTGAAAGAGAAATATTTACTATATTTACAAGAACATCATCCATCAACTTACAATCCAAACTACAAAATCTATAAACTCAAGGATAAGTTGGAGAAACATTTTAGTCACAGGGTTAAATTCTGGGCACCCAAATACTGAAGTGAACTTATATATTCTGATCTCTTACCAGTTGGACACTCAGTAGAGGCAGCATTTGAGATGGCCGCCTCTGAGGAAAGGTTTCTCCAGGAAGCAGCTATGATGCTCAGGCGACAACTGATGGATGCCAAATGGAAAGCAGACGTACTGCCATGGCCACCTACAGCAGCGCAGTTGATGTCCATAGAGAACAAACCACCACTAATCCTGATTAACTTTTTGTCGCAGCTTCTATGTGGGAAACCATTTAAAGATATTTCGTCAAAGTTGGAGAGGATGGTTGATTCATGTGCTCAAGATGTATGTAATGCTATGAGCCAAGGAGAATGGAAAATGCCTAAACATGTTCTTCTTGGAATAACTTTGAGACATATGACAGGAAGTGCTGAGATCATTACACTGCTGAATCATTTCGGTCACTGTTGGTCATATTCCCAAGTGATGGAGCTAGAAACTGCCATATGTAACCAAATCAACACACAGGAATCCTTACTTCCCGCAGCCATATCATCCTGTATGAATAATGTAGTTCTCCACTTCAGCTGGGACAACTTCGACCTGTCTCAAGAAACACCATAAGGGGCTGGAACAACACATGTAGCACATGGTATTGTCATTCAGGAGACATCTAGTAGTGCAAGTTCTGACATGAACAGGGAGCAGCCACCTCAGCAGTCAGGGAAGAGTAATAAAGACAGGTCAATTCGCTATGAGGATAATGAACTGCCACCTTGTTTCATGAGTAGGACTGAGCCTAATTTGAAAGTGGAACATGTATCTGTGATAATACCAGTTTCATTTCATGAATCCAAGGAATCAGTCTTTGCTTGGACTATTGCAAGATTGTATAAATCTAATGAACAAAGTGTTCCTGGTTGGGCTGGATGGTTGTCACTGACTGGAAAAGGTGATCATGTTGAAGCCTGTGCTCAGTCTACAGTTGTTTACATGGTGCCAGTACATAGGGCAATTACTGATAATGCCACAGTTAAGCACATACTCCGACTATGTCAGCAGACCACAAAGGATGTGCAGCAGGAGGTCACTATCGTAACTTTTGATCTAGCTGTAGTAATGAAAGCTTACTCTATCATGTGGCAAAACCCACGAGAATACAGTGGTGTTCTTGTAATGATTGGTGCATTTCATACAATCTGCTCATACCTTGGAGTCATCGGGAAGATGATGTCTGCCACAGGCTTTGAAGACATCATTATTGAGGCTGGTGTATGTGCAAGTGGATCGATTGATCAAATGTTGAGGGGCAAACATTACAACTGTGCAATAAGAGTTTACAAATTTATGTATATTTTGTGTATAAGGACGAATGCACTCTCCTTACAAGTGAGGATGGATTGACTGTTCAGACCACGCAGGCGAAGGACCTATTTTCTTCACAGGAGGAAGCAGATACTCGGATCATTCTGCATTGCATCCATGCTGCCAAATCATTTAGTGCAGAAAAGGTGATGGTAGTCCGTTCACCAGATACTGATGTCTTCCTATTGCTGTTGAAGTTTTCTCAAGATATTGACCCGTCTTTCTTATTTGATACAGGCGTTTCAAACAAGAGAAGACTAACTGATGTGAGAGCTGTTATTTGCAAACATGGTACAGATTACTGTAAACTCATGTACTCTTTTCATGCATTCACAGGATGCGATACAACAAGTGCCTTCGTTCACCAAGGTAAACTTACACCAAAGAAAACCCTTGATGCCCATCCTGAATACCATTCAGCATTAATCTCTCTAGCAACCACTGCTGAACTTTCTGAAGAAACATTCAGTGAACTTGAACAGTTTTTCTGCTGTATGTATGGAAAGGCCAACTACAAAGACATAAACAAGCTGCTCTATGATATGTTTAGATAAAAATTTCAGCTCAAGAAAGGCCAAACTTTGTCCAGTTGTGATGGCATTGATCTGAGCTTGCTCCCACCATGCAGGTCATCACTGTACATGCATATCCTCAGATGCAACAACGAAGCATATGTTTGGAATAAGTCCAGTGTTCCATATCCAGATATACCAAGTCCAGTAGGCAAAGGCTGGAAACTTGATGACTCAGGACAGCTGCAGACTGACTGGGTCAAAGGTGATATACTGCCACAGGAACTCATTGATATCATGCTAGACAGAGAAGCTGACAGCGATGATGATTTGGATACAGAGGATATTGATATTAACAACCTAGCCGACAACATTTATGATGAAGAATCATGAACGCAATGTGTAAATTGTCAAGCTTGTTCTTTTCTGTAGTTGTCTGTTGCCAGTGACAAAGAGAGACTAACTAGGCCATCATACTCCACATATAATGATATTTATATGGACACAACTTCGCAGATTTCAAACATTGATGTAGACTTCCAAGCTCTTCACCATTTACTTGTTGGTATTAGTTGTCAGTTTAAGTTATAAATGACATTTATATTGGTTACATTTATCTTATTCTACTGTTAATCAATGATTTTCTTGGTTCTCTCAGTGAATGACACCTGTCAGATATGAAAGTCAGACACACTGCAATAGGTAGTGTCCTACATTTATAGTTTTAGTCATATTTACTATGTTTGTGCATGCATATTCATGATATAAATATGTGGTGGCCACTCTACAGTGAATAATGTCCAAGCAGTATACTTCTCTTCAAATCATCTCCTTCTTTAAATGTTAGTAAAATACTCTCTTGCGTAATAAATCATAAAGATAAATTGTTTTGTTGCCATTTGGTACCAGAAAGTAGAGATGATAGGGAAGATGAGGGTAGAACAAAGTTCCGTCAATTGAAATTTGGACTATTTTTAAGGAGTGGGGGATAGGTAACATCAATTTAGATAATGGATTTCAGTAACAGATTAACTTTACATCATCAAGCTTAGTTGTATATGCTCCAAGCATTTGATTAGCACCAAAATAATGCAGATATGTCACGATGTACAGAAGTTATTAAGAAGCGTTCCCTACAAAGTAGGTATCAATAAAAATATGTGGCCATTATACAATCAATTGATTATTGTCACTTAATTCATATATTTTGGGAAATTAGAGAACGAAACTGATATGCAATATTCTAAATAAGATTATGTACAAAATCAAATACAGAAATGTTACCAAATGCCTCAACAATTTCATCAGTATCAGTAGCAACTAGTTACAGGTGCCCATTTTCGAAAAAAAATTAAGGGTAGGGGGTACAATAATGGCCCTGGAATACGTAATGATCATTAATTACGGAATTATATACCATTGTGTAGCTCTTCATCTTGGCATTATGTTGGTACCAAAAATGTTCACTTAGTTTGGATATTAAGGAAGTTAGAGCCAATAAAGTAACACAAAGTCAGTGCGGCTGAAAATGTGAAAATTTGGCGTGCGGTTTGTACAAAAAGTGATAATTTTGCCTTTTTGCCACATTTATGTGTTTGGAAACACCCGGATATGCATAAAGGACTTCATAAGGAAGAAAACTAGGGGGGTCGTGAAAATTCCCTGGGGGGGGGGGGAAAGAGGGTTTCACTTTCTGACCCATGGACTATAATGTTGCGAGTATTTATATTCTTTGACAACTTGTTATAAAGAATGTGTTTTATATAGACCTTTTTAAAAGGTTTAAGAGGTCCTTCAGATTGGTATGCATTGTCGTAGATATTCAGTTATTCACATGGGAGTTCCTTGATGTCCTTTCACTATATAAACGATAAATAATTAGCATATATATATATATATATATATATATATATATATATATATATATATATATATATATATATATATATATATATATATATATATATATACATATATATATATATATATATATATATATATATATATATATATATATATATATATATATATATATATATATATATATATATATATATATATATATATATATATAAGTGTGTGTGTGTGTGTGTGCGCGCGTGCGCGCGTGTGTGTGTGTGTGTGTGTGTGTGTGAATTTGTGTTCATTAAAGAGACTACAATGAAGTTATGAAGTGATATAAAAGATATAGAAAACACTAGAAGCATGGCAGAGAAGACATTTTTAAATGGGGTATGTCATGAATTGATAAATGTTATGATGCTTGTTATTTAAATCAAAGCATAAACCTTATTTAACTATACTTTTAAAAAATACTCCTATATATTACGAGGAACTTATTACGAGATTGGTCCACCCGTTGAAATACTATGCTTTGTGGCCTTTGACTGGCCAGACAGTACTAAATTGGATCCATCTCTCTGGTTACGGTTCATTTTCCCTTTTCTCCCACCCACACACACCAAATAGTCTGGTCGATTCTTTACATATTCTCCTCTCTCCTCATACACCTGACAACACTAAGATTATCAGACAATTCTTCCTCACTCAAGGGGTTAAGTACTGCACTGTAATTGTTCAGTGGCTGTTTTCCTCTTGGTAAGGGTAGAAGAGGCATCATTTCTTGGAGAAGGGTAGTGTCATATCCTTTGTACCATGGTCTTCCACTGTCTTATAATAGAGTTTTCTTGCTTGAGGGTACACTTGGACATAACATCTTGTTTCTCTTCCTCTTGTTTTTTATTTTTACTTTTTTATTTTATATAATAAAGATTTATTTCAATGTGGTTACTGTTCTTAGAATATCTTATTATAGGCTAATTGTGAATTGCTTCTCTTTTAGTTTATTTATTTCCTTATTTCCTTTCCTCAGTGGGCTATTTTCCCTGTTGGGGCCCCTGGTCTTATAGCATCCTGCTTTTCCAACTAGGCTTGTAGCTTAGCACGTAATAATAATAATAATGATAATCTGCTTGATCGTCCTGTCAGTCTGTATCTAATTCCTCTTCTTGCTCCTCCTCTATTTTTTGCTTATTCTTCTTTCGTTTATTCTGCTCCCAAATCATTTATATCCCTTTGAGTATTAATACAGAAAGACAATAGTATTTATCTTCAATATGAAAAGGTATAAATTTAACATTTATCGAATAATCATTTAATTTTACTGTTAATTGTCATGTTTCTTTTAATTATTCTTATATTCCGACCCGTCTAGTACTCCAATTTATATCTGTTCGTTTCACACGTATGTAAAGAAGGTCTCTTGGTATGAATTCATTCTGGTTTACTATACCCATTGAATTTAATTGCCACTTAAATCCTAATTAGAACAATGCTTTTTACATAATCATCGGGAATCTAAGTCATGTTGTTATAGGAAACGTACTCGAAGCATAATTTCGGATCTTATTATTACACCATATCATTATAGAATATCGTTGATGTAGGTTATTTGGCTCTGTAGATAAAATTAATTAATTTGCCTTTCGTTCGTCAGTGTATAATGGAGATTAATTAATCTCTCTCTCTCTCTCTCTCTCTCTCTCTCTCTCTCTCTCTCTCTGTCTAGTGAATTGCCGATCATGGATATGGCAAATTCCTTTTCCCAAAGAACTATAAAAGAATGAATCTAATAATTACTGTAAACACCAGTCAAAGAATAACCGTCTTAATGAGACATACGCACATACATATATATAAGTATCAACCAAAATGGCATTTATTCTGCAATTCTACAATTCAGAATATATATCCAAAGAAATTCATTTATGATAACAGCTTCTGGTTGGGCAAAGATTCAACCTATGCCTTCTAGCCATGGTTTCGGAGGCACAGGTTCGAATCTCTGCTCAGCCAGAAGTTGTTATCGTGAATGAATTTCCAGTGGATATATATTCCCCCCCCCCAAAAAAAAAAAATTCCATACTCAATAATATTGTGGTCAATATTATGAATGTTAGTGATATATATAGTATTCACACACACACACACACACACACACACACACACACACACACACACACACACACATATATATATATATATATATATATATATATATATATATATATATATATATATATATATATATATATATATGTATTTCCCGTGTCATAAGACGCTACATGTGGTAAGACGCACCCTCAAATTAGCAAGGCAGTTTTAGAAAAAAAATTAGCATTGTAAAAATTTCTTAGTACATATCACTAGTCAGCGTGATTATTGTCTTGCACGGTAACTTTTTTTCTTATTTTCGGTGAATTATGAAATGTTCAAGTTAATATTAATTAGTTATATGCCAATTATCCCATTTTTATTACATATTCACATAAGAAACCACCAAAGCAGTCTTAGTTTCCACCACAACTACACGTTAAGTCAGTGTTTGGTGTTTCAAGTTTGTTTACATGTAAGCAGCGTTACCAAAGGTGCATAAAATTTCGTTAAAGAGGTAAAATTCTAGTACTATTTCCAAAATTCCTTATATAGCCTAGAAATTTTCACACACAAAATGTAATTATGGATTAAAGAAATCTAGACATTCTTTTAGGTGGAATAATTTTGCTACTGTTTATGTGATTCTAGGTCTAGTTACTTATCTGCAAATTGGTAATACTGCAATCAACAAACAAGTTTTATCCAAGGTCGTATTCAGCAAACGTCTGTTTGTATTATTTCGTAACTCAGGAAACAAAGTCATTATCAATATATTGCTTTTTTACAAAATACCAACAAAATATGAGAAAACAGATATCTATTTTCTCATATTTTGTTGATATTTTATATACTGCATAAACAACTATGTCATAGCGTCGTCTGCTCCGAGAGCATTAATTGGCATGTTTGCTTGTAGAAGCGGGTTAGCGAGTCATCAGCTTATTACAAAAGAAAAAGAAATAAAAAAAGAGAAACATTGCTACTGTACTTCATGAAAGGAAGTGCAACATAAAAATAAATGAATTTATTACACAGGAATGATAATTTTAGGGTTATATTATATCTCTCGTCAGATTGGGTACTTGTATGTCAATAGTTGGATGTTTGAAGAATGTCAAACTCCATTATACAAATTTTTCAAGTGTCAAGACGCAGGGTGATTTTGGGGGTCAATTTTCGTGAAAAAAGGTGCGTCTTATCACACGGAAAATACGGTATATATATATATATATATATATATATATATATATATATATATATATATATATATATATATATATATATATATATTTCTTGTAACGCTCAGTGGGAGGGAGTATTCATACCTTGGTGAGAGGAGTTATACTGAGAGGCACACTCTCCCACGAACTGCTGAACCAGTGGGATGTAGTTACGATATCAAGAGAGGGTGAGAAGGATTTAATGTGTGTGTGTGTTTTGTGTGTGCGTGCGCTTGTGTGTACATATCTATATTAATATATAGACATCATTTATTATGGCTGGGATACACTTGTACTGAAATATTAGCTAGAATAGTATCCTTTTTCAACCAGTACCTGTAAACGGTGTGTCTAGCAATTGTGCCATCAAGAAATAGAGTTTGTCTTGATGGAACCTTAATATTTGAAAAGTTGAATAATAATTTATTAAGAGAGTCGATGTATTGCCAATTTGTTCTTAGAGTTGTAATCGAGTTATGATCGAGAGAAAGTAGTTAGTTGGAGTCAATATGACATGATACTAGATTCTCATAGTTTTATTAATTTCCTATATTATGTCACACACTTACAGAAGCACGGCTACACGTATTCATAAACACACA
>NC_090738.1:102104508-102112008 GCF_036898095.1 Palaemon carinicauda
TTGTCAAAGCGACATCACAAATCCCTGTCTCAGCCCCACTCTCACCGGAAACTAATCACTCACTTCATTTGCTATCATAACACATGCTTTACTACCTTTGTAGAAACTTTTTACTGCTTGCAACAACCTTCCACTAACTCCATATAACCTCATCACATTCCACATTGCTTCCCTATCAACTCTATCATATGCTTTCTCCAGATCCATAAACGTAACATAGACCTCATTACCTTTTGCTAAATATTTCTCTCACATCTGCCTAACTGTAAAAATCTGATTCATACATCCCCTACCTCTTCTAAAACCACCTTCTACTTCTAAGATTGCATTCTCTGTTTTATCCTTAATGTTATTAATGAGTACTCTACCATACACTTTTCCAACTACACTCAACAAACTAATACCTCTTGATATACAACAGTCATGCACATCTCCCTTACCCTTATATAGTGGTACAATACATGCACAAACCCAATCTACTGGTACCATTGACAACACAAAACACATATTAAACAATCTCCCAAACCATTCAAGTACAGTCACACCCCCTTCCTTCAACATCTCAGCTCTCACACCATCCATACCAGATGCTTTTACTACTCTCGTTTCATCTAGCGCTCTCCTCATTTCATCTATTGTAATCTCTCTCTCATTCTCATCTCCCATCACCGGCACCTCAACACCTACAACAGCAATTATATCTGCCTCCCTATTATCCTCAACATTCAGTAAACTTTTAAAATATTCCGCCCACCTTTACCTTGCCTCCTCTCCTTTTAACAACCTTCCATTTCCATCTTTCACTGTCTCTTCAATTCTTGAGACAGCCTTCCTCACTCTCTTCACTTCTTTCAAAAACTTCTTCATATTTTCTTCATATGAATGACCCAATACCTGACCCAACCTCAGGTCAGCTGCCCTCTTTGCCTCAATTATCTTGCACTTTACTTCCACATTTTTCTCTCTATATTTTTCATAATTCTCTACTCAATTACTTTGAAGCCATTCTTCAAAAGCCCCCTTTTTCTCTTCCACTTTTACTTTCATCCCTTCATTCCACCATTCACTGCCCTTCCTCATGCTGCCTCCAACAACCTTCTTGCAACACCCATCACTTGTAATCTCAACAAAATTTTCTTTTACTAACTTCCACTCCTCCTCTAAAATTCCAGTTTCTCTTACTTTCACTTTGTCATATGCCATTTTCAACCTTTCTTGATATTCACTTTTTACTCTCGGTTTTATTTGCTCTTCAACCCTCGCTAGCTATCTTTTACATCCACCTACTCTATTCCCCCTCTCTTTTGCTACAACTAATTTTCCTTCCACCAAAAAAATGATCAGACATACCGTTAGCCATACCCCTAAAAACGTGCACGTCTTTCAATCTTCCAAACAGTCCTTTAGTTATCAACACATAATCCATTAATGCCCTTTCTACCACTCTTCCATTTGCCACTTATCCATGTATACTTGTTTTTATCTTTCTTTTTGAAAAGCTAGAACTTACCACCGTCTCTTGCTCAACACACATATCTACCATTCTCTCACCAATCTCATTTTCACATGATACGCCATACTTCCCAATGACACCTTCTACCTCTCCAGCGCCCACTCTAGCATTTAAGTCACCCATGATAACTACATAATTCCTTCCACGCAGTTCTTCTACACACTTAGTTAATTCATTCCAGAACTCATTCCGCTCTTCTTCACTTTTCTCACTACCTGGGCCATACGCACTGACAAAAGCCCAACATTCCCTACCCAACCTAACCCTTACCCACATTAACCTAGATGATATCTCCTTCCATTCCACTACTTTATCTGTTATCCATTCACTCAGCAATAAAACCACACTCTCTCTTGCTTTTCCCTTTTCAATCCCAGATACTGTATCAGACATTTCACCAAACATCACTTCACCCTTCCCTTTTATCTTGTGAGACAAGGCCAATACATCCATCCTTTTATTCCTAAACATACTTCCAATATCACATCTTTTACTCTCTATCGTACTACATCCACACACATTCAAACACCCCAAAACTAGAGTGTGGGGAGCAGTCACTCTCCTCCCAGCTCCACCTTTTTGCTGATGTCTCACAGGATTGTAAATACAAGAGCGGGGGTTCCCAGCCCCCACGTCCCGTCCCTTTTAGTTGCCTCTTACGACACGCAGGAATAATGTTGGTGCTATTCTAATTGTTTTTACGTATGCATAGGAATATATGTACTTAACTATAATATATATATATATATATATATATATATATATATATATATATATATATATATATATATATATATATATATATATATATATATATATATATATATATATATATATATATATATTGTCACAGGTTCTTTGTATTCTGCCAACTAGAACTAGACATTGACATACCAAAATCCACCGAGAAGGAAAGGTTAAAAAAAAAGACTTTTAATCAAATTCAAATTCCTGTTTATTACATAAACCTAATTCTCCCCAAATGAAAATAAATCTCCAGCCAGGAAGGAAATAAACCATTCACATTAAAAAAAGGCATCTAGGACCCAAACAAACTCTAGCACACCGGAAAAATAAAAGAAAGAGACAAAGAACCAACCATCAATGATGCACCCACACACAAACTATACATATGGTGATAGGAAAGTAAAAGGAATAGACTGGAGACAATTAAAATTAATAAACCCTAACTAATTACATACATTTAACAATAGCTTAATTTCCGTGGGATGATGTAAGTTCTCTTGCACCAGGTCTTTGTCACAGAATCAGTTTTGAAGGACGAACCCGTGGAGATCCAAACCATTAACGTAATGTTATGCTTGAATGATCACATAATTACTGGTACCAGCGGCAGCCACACACCGATGAAAACACTTCAGGCTTTCCAAAATCGTTCAGCAAGGGAAACTACACAATTTTATTCTTACCCCAAGGCAAAACTGAACGGCCGTGTCACGTCTGCAGGCTTCGAAGTGGTCAAAACGAGTCTGTCCCTAGACTAACAGGAGCTTTGGTATTAGCCAATGGTTGCTGTGCATCACTAAGTCACTCCACCACCACTTGAAGCAGGAAAGAGTGCCCTCTGCAGACGAATTCGTGGAACACTGACGTACATAACAAATTAACCTTTCAAGGTAAACAGTCTTGCTAACTGCCTCTTGGCTCCTCCTCTCTCCCACCACGGATATGAAAAACAAAAATACACACGTATGACATACCTGGCTACGAGCGCAACCAACAGATGGCACAATAACCACTGGAAAATTTATTTTCTTAATCCTTTTAAATTATTTACGTTAATAAGGAAAATTTCCTTACACCCCCATCCTTAAAAAAAATTTTGTGCAACAAAAATCAAAGCACGGAACTAAATTATGAATGGAAATAAAGCAAACAAATCTGAATATAGATTATTAAGTCTTATAATGAATAACTACAAAAAACATTAAATTCAAATTAAATGGAAAAAAAGACATTTAATTTTTAAAAGTAAAGAAAAAAAAAATTAACATTCGTGCCAAACAATTTATGATTATCTAGAAAGTGTGTCTGGCACCATATTCTTTCTCCCTGGAACATGTTGGATATCCAAATCCCACTCTTGTAATATCAGACTCCACCTCATCAGCCTCTGGTTCTTATTCTTAAACCTGTTTAAAAATAATAAAGGATTGTGGTCTGTCTTGACCACTACAGGTGTAGGAACATTTTTTAAATAAATTTCAAAATGTTCTAGAGCTGTTATCAGGCTTAAGGCTTCCTTCTCTATGGTGGAGTACTTGTGTTGAGCTTCATTAAGCTTTTTAGAGAAAAAGGCAACAGGATACTCTACCTGTTCCTCAACTTGAGATAGCACAGCACCTATTCCATAGTCACTTGCATCGACCGCCAACCTAAATGGTTCCTGAAAATCCGGAGCTCTCAAGACAGGATAGTTAGTTAGAACTGCCTTCAATTTGTCAAATGACCTCTGACACTCTTCATTCCACTCAAACTTTACTTCTTTCCTCAATAAATTAGTAAGAGGATTAGAAATTGTGGCAAAATTTATCACAAATCTCCTGTAGTACCCTACCATGCCAAGAAATCTACGAACAGACCTTTTGTCATAAGGCACAGGAAACTCTAAAATGGCTCTGACGTTTGCATCTTTCGGGACAATCTTCCCATGACCTATTTCATGACCAAGATACAATACACTAGCCTTGGCTATCTCACATTTGGCAAGATTGATAACCAGCCCTGCCTGGCTAAGTGTTTCAAATAACTTACTTATTCTTTGAATATGGGTGTCCCAGTCATCACTATATACCACAATGTCATCAATGTACACTACCACACCCTCTAGAGAACCTACCAAGTTGTTCATTATTCTCAGAAATGTAGCAGATGCATTTTTCATGCCAAAAAGGCATCACGTTGCAGGCAAATAATCCCTCACTGGTCACAAAAGCAGAGATATCCTTAGCTCTGGGTGTCAACGGTACTTGCCAGTACCCCTTTAGAAGGTCGAACTTACTGATAAACTTTGCCTTACCTACATCATTGATGCAGTCCTCTACCCGAGGTAAAGGAAAACTGTCAGTCTCTGTAACTGCATTAACCTTGCGGTAATCTATGCACATTCTATACTGACCATTCTCCTTCTTCACCAACACCACAGGTGAACTCCATGGACTGTAACTACTCTCTATCAGATTATGCTGCAACATGTGCTCTACCTCGGTTTTGATTACTTCCCTTTTCAATGGATTAGTTTTATAAGGTGCCTGTTTTATCGGTTTAGCCCCTCTAACCTCCACATCATGCTGTATCACAGCCGTACAACCTGGGGTGTCCTTAAATAAATCTGGATACACTTCTATCAAATTTAAGATGGACTCAATTTGATCCCCATCTAAGTGAGACAGCATATTTGGCAAGTTATTTAATACATCGCTATTACCTTTAGGCCACTTACCTTCTATTTCCAAACATTCTCTTTCCATTTCTACTTTCCCCAACAACAACAATGGCTTCTTTGCTACTCTTTCATAATAGGGTTTCAACATGTTAACATGACAAAGCTGGTGTTTTTGTCTTCTACTTGGGGTCTCCACCAGATAATTCAAGCTACTTACCCTCTTAGCTATCTTCCATGGTCCTGAAAACTTGGCTCCTAGGGGATTACCAGGGGTAGGTAATAAAACTAAAACTTTATCCCCAACTTCAAATACCCTTCTCCTAGCTTTGATGTCAAAATTCTTTTTCATTTTACCTTGCCCAACTTTCAAGTTCTCCTTAGCAAACTCCCAAAACTTATAAAGCTTTTCCCTAGATTCTTTTAGAAATTGTACCAGGCTAACTTTTGGATTATTATTTTCCCAACTTTCTTTAACAACATCCAAAGGACCTCTTACCTTGTGACCAAATACAAGCTCAAATGGAGAAAATCCCATCATATCACTCGGCACAGACCTAAATGCAAACAATAAATAAGGTATTGCCTTATCCCAGTTCCTTGGATCTTCCCCACAATATTTCTTTAGCATGGACTTCAAAGTTTGATAAAATCGTTCAATCTGACCCTGGCTCTCTGGGTGGTATGGTGATGAATTTACATGATTAATTTTGAACTCTTTCATCTGTTTAGCAAATTCTTTACTCATAAAATTACTACCACAGTCAGACTGAACCGATTTCGGCAATCCAAATCTAGTAAAGAAACCAATAAGTGCTTTGATTACTTTCTTACTGTGAATACTCCTTAAGGGTACAGCTTCGGGGTACCTGGACATTCTATCCATTATTGTCAGTATATACTGAAAACCACTGCTAGTCTTTGGCAATGGCCCCACAATATCTATCAATATCTCTTTAAATGGTTCTTCAACCACTGGAATGGGTTGTAAAGGGGCTTTAGCAATTCTCTGATTTGGTTTACCAACCATTTGACACTTAGTACAAGAATTAACATACCTCTTCACCTCTGCCTTCATTCTTGGCCAAAAGAAATGCTCAGCAACTTTCCTAAAAGTTTTGCTTACTCCAAAATGACCAGCAAGTAAATCTTCATGTGCAAACCACAAGATTTTGCCCCAATATTCAAGAGGAACTACTATCTGCTTCCTTACCTCCCACATCTCAGTTGGCGACCTTTTGAAACGACTAAACCGATACAGGATACCATCTTCCCATTTCAACTTAGGTCTCGTCAAATCTGAGCTAACCTCTCCTTCCCCCTCTTCATTAAACTCTTCCTTCTGAGCAATACTTAGTGAGTTCCTATCCCATCCTACAGTAACATCCCACTTAGATACCAGACTAGGAACTTTCACATCAGAAACTCCATCTACCAGTCCTTCAAGCCTATCTAGACCCAAATCCTTATCCTCAACACTAGGAGACTGGACTGTAGAACGAGTAATAGCCATCATAGGACTACTCTCACCAATCTGAGTGGTACCGTTACATTGCACTACCGGACAACTACTCCCCGTATCCGACTCAGTATCATTGGCTATCACAACCTGCACACCGTTCACTGGTAGTTCATCTGCAATTGCCAACTTTAACGGGCCCTTGACCCAATCCGAGTTTAACCAAAACTCGGCCAGAGGACACGCCACCACAGTGTTTGGGAAGCCACCCAACAACACATACTCTAGCTGCTCCTCTACAAAATTGTCAGGCAACACCGATCTCAAAATCAACGACTGGGCAGCACCAGTATCCTGCAATACATTTACCCGTCTCCCAAAACCATCCTGGTCCTTTGTGAACACTTCACCACTAGAGACATATTTTCCAAAGTTACCAAACTCACAGGATACAACCCCAGAAGTTCTCCCAAGTAGACCTACAGGCTTCTTGGAACTCCCCTGCCCGTTCCAGGCAGAACATTCTGACCTAATATGGCCCTTCTTTTTACAAAAATAACACGTTACATCCCTTTCACTTGTCTTTGGAAAAGACTGAACCTTTCTTGCAGAAGAACTGGATTTAGAGGATTTCGCTCCCTGCTCCGGAGTCTTTTCAAACCTCCTATCCTTATCCCACCTACTTTGCTTATCAGCAAACTTGAACACAGACTTGTGTGATAGTGCGTATTCATCGGCTGTCACTGCAACTGCTCCCACAGTATCTAACTTTAAGTCTTCTAAATGTATCTTCAGTTCATGCCCTACATTATTCTTGAACTCTTCAATAAGGATTATTTCCCTTATCCCTGCAAAATCATCAACCCCTTTTGATTTCAACCATTCATCCAATGCTAATTCTTTAGCTCTAGCAAACTCTACATAAGTATCATTTGGAACCTTTCTTAGATTACGAAATCTCTGGCGGTAGGCTTCTGGCACAAGCTCATGGGCTTTTAATACAATCTCTCTCACCTTACTATAATCTGCACTTACCTCTTCACTCAATGCTGCATACACTTTTTGTGCTTTCCCAACCAACCTGCACTGAATTAGGGTAGTCCACATAGTCTCAGGCCAACCTAA
>NC_090738.1:102124508-102132008 GCF_036898095.1 Palaemon carinicauda
AATACGGAATATACACTTAAGTCCTGACTAGTTTCGTGATACTTCCTCAGAGGACTGATTTATTGAGAGAGGTTTCTTACAATTTATAGGGAAAGCAAAAGTACGAACATACATATAGAGATTTAGAGAACAATGACACTCCCTTACCCGCTACCTGGGCTTGACTCAGGTGTTGAGTAGGAGGAGTCTGCAAGCTCGTTAGACACCTGCTAAAAAGGGTCATTTCTAGTGGCGGGTATATTCTTGTTTTCTTCTTATTTTACTTTCAGTACAGTTATTTATATGTCAATGCAGTAGCCTTATCTATATAAATACATAAGCAAAACATACACAACCATACAAATATATATATATATATATATATATATATATATATACAAATACATATACATATACATAAATACATACATACAGATACAAATACATATACATATACATAAATACATACACATACACATACACATACATACACACATATATACATATATATACACATACATATATACATATATACATATATACACATACATACATATATATATATATATATATATATATATATATATGGATACAAACATAAATTGATATATTGATAATTTAATAGATAGACAAGTAAATGACTGAGAGATAATGATATATGTATGGAAACTCCTATTTTTTGGGTATAATTGCATACCATACAAAAATCAACCATTACATCTTAGAAATATTCGTTGCATCTAAAAGAACAATATTATAAGATTACTAAGAAAAACTTGATAATCTTTCTGGAATATCCATTACCTTGTTTTTTTTTTTTTGTGGATTTGAGAAAAGAATTTCATTACGACTCCAAAGCAAGATCCTTTTGAAGTTTATTAAATGATGAAATCTCATCTTTTCAAAAATCACACGATGCCATATGCAAGACGAGGAATAATTTTGCTTCATTATTGGATGCTTGAGAAGTTCTTTCTCGATTTAATTTTTCTTTGGTTTTCCCTTTCTCTACTCGCTAAAGAACGGGAGATAGTAGAAAATAAATAATTGTGAAGAAATAAGATTGGTGTATTAGAGATTAACACTGAAAAGTAGGGGATAGTGTTGATCATAGTAAAAGAGAAGAGATTAATTTTGTTTGAATTACAAAATAAAAAGGACAGGATAAATCATGAATATCAATTGAAAAAAGGTATACCAGGAAAGGGAAGTGTAAATAAAAAAAATATGCCCTTTTTGTTTTGAAAATGAAGTTAGTCTCAATTACCGAGCTATAATTACTAATCATATTTCAAAAGGATATGTTTGATCTTTTATTGAAGTATTACCAGGTGTTATAGAAACTGTACCAATATATATTCTATAGCAGATACACAACGAACAGCTAAATTCAACAAATAACATTTCTAGTGTAAAATAGCTAAGAGGTTTCTTTATTGAATTGATAAAAATATTGATAACTCATGTGAAAGGAGAATATAGACATTATAGAAACAGAAAATATTCTGAAAATTGGTGTCCACGTCATTGACCTTGGCGAGAGAGATGTGCCATTCTTTATAAAGAGTAGAGTAGAGAGAGAGAGAGAGAGAGAGAGAGAGAGAGAGAGAGAGACGGAAGGTATATCACCCCTTAATATCTTCGTCGAAGCGAAGAATAACAGGAAACAGGTATTAAGAGGATATGTTTTTCCTTCGCGGTCATTTCTGTTGTTAATGATCAACTCTCATTAATTATGTCGTTTCGATATCCTCTGAAAATCAAATTTACTTTTTTTTTTTTAATGCCAGGCAAGAAATTTTAAACGAATTTCCGTCATTTGAGACTGTCTGTTAAGATTGCGTACACACACACACACACACACACATATATATATATATATATATATATATATATATTTGTATATATATATATATATATATATGTGTGTGTGTGTGTGTGTGTGTCATCATCATCTCCTCCAACACCTATTGACGCAAAGGGCCTCGGTTAGATTTTGCCAGTTGTCTCTGTCTTGAGCTTTTAATCCAATACTTCTCCATTCATCATCTCCTACTTCGTCCTTTATAGTCCTAAGTCATGTAGGCTTAGGTCTTCCAATTCTTCTTGAGCCGTGTGGAGCCCAGTTAAACGTTTGGTGAACTAATCTCTCTTGGGAAGAGCAAAGAGCACCCCTAAACCATCTCCATCTACCGCTCATCATTATCTCATCCACTTATGGTACTCGAGTAATCTATTCTATGGTTTCATTTCTAATTCTTCTCTGCCATAAAACTCCCAATATCTTTCTAGTGGCTTTATTCTCAAATCTACTAAATCTATTGGAGATTGTTTCATTGTCATACCATGACTCATGTCCACAGAGTAAAACTGATCTCACTAAACTGATATATAGTGTGATTTTTATATGAAATTTTAGGCGATTTGATTTCCAAATTTTACTTAAGCTAGGCCTAGTCTAAAGACCTTGTATTGGAGATTATAGTTCCTAAATAATTAAATGATTCTACCTCATTAATTCTTTCTCCTTCCAATATTATATCATTGTAGTTTACTATAATTTAATTTGAAAGAGGGAAGCATCCTTTGAGAGGTAAGTGATGTTATGAAAAGAGTTTGAGTCATGTAGTGCTTAAGAAGCCTTATGTTTAATAGGTTTGAGAAACATTAATAATGTCACGTGTGTTAGTGTGATGCGTTTGTTATATAAGTCATCTAAAGTATTTCGAGAGAAATTGATTTTAAGTTGGTTCTAACTTTTATTCGTCGAATCTCTATACAAGATTTTCAGGCAATTGTAAACAACTTTTTTATCTTTTGTTGATAATTCTTTATTCAAGAAGTAGATGCATCAATCAGCTTGGGTCGCAATAGATTAAAAAATATCTGATGATAAATTTTATCCATTTTAAAACAAACCTATTTCATTGCATAGTTATATATAATATTTAAGTCTCTCGTTAATTATCGGTGAAGATGAACTTCACATAGACTCATGATGTGATCTTTAGTGAGAGAGCGCTGTAAAAAACGTCTGAGGCTCTGGAATACTTTATGAACTGTTGTCAGTGGTGGGATAAGGCTATATCACTCTAACATCGAGCCATAAGTTTAAACATTTCCTTATACTTAGAGGCCTTATGGATAAGCTCACATATGTTTCATCTAGGTTACAAAGAAACATTTCGCCGGTAGGATTCAGTGATATGATGTTCATTTGTTTGGACACATAATAAATTAAAAGGTAGTTATTTCTAATTTTACGGCTTTATGTAATCATCATCATCATCATCATCATCTCCTACGCCTATTGACGCAAAGGGCCTCAGTTAGTTTTCACCAGTCGTCTCCATCTTGGGCTTTTAATTAAATACTTCCCCATTTATCATCTACTTCACGCTTCATATAATCAAATTTTATCAGAAATAGAGATTCCTAATTGTTATTACTTCGATTCTTCGTATTACCAGTAATTGCCATAGAATATTAGAAGTTATACATCGAAATTATCTTAATTCATGAATGAAGATATTATTATTATTATTATTATTATTATTATTATTATTATTATTATTATTATTATTATTATTATTATTATTATTATTATTACTAGGCAACCTACAATCCTAATTGGAAAAAAAGGATGCACTTATAGGGAAAAATTGTTCAGAAAGGAAAGAAAATGAGGAAATAAACTCTTTAAGAAGAAATGCAAACAGGATTTAGGTGAGGACAGAGCGCAACTTTAGATAAATGTTTTGTGCCCCGAAATTTATGAAAATAAAAAAGGTATCAATATCTCCAAAAATATACTCCCACATTTATGTTGTGTGCGCATCGGCTATTAAATGAAAGAGACCAGAGCAAGGAAGCAGTTAAGGACCAATAACTTCCGTCAATTATGGGCAAAGAAAGATAATATAGCAAAGACAAAAATGAAGGGAAATATTTTTCGCTAAAGAATGGTATTATCTTGCTTCTGTTGTCTAGAAAGATATTCCCGTAATAAAAACACTAATAGAGAAAAGAGATTAAAAATTATTTTTTTTTTTTTTAGATTTTATTGTTGATTTTCAGAAATAAAATTTAAATTAAAAGAAATGTAAATATCCGGAAATAAATACCGTGAATTGTCTATTGGTAAAGGTATTGATTCATATGTTAAGAAATCGTGTTTCAATCCTTATGCAAAATTCACATAAACTGAAAAAAAATATAATCAAATGAAATATAGATAGAAATATTTAAAGAAAGTAAACCCTGAAGAAAATAGGTGAAACTAGGTGTAAATTAACAGTTCATTAAATTCGTCTGTAAATAAACGAATCTTTGTCTGATAATACTAGACTGCAATAAGGAATAATTATTTGAATAACATTTATAAGTATTTGCATGAATAAAATCTGTTAAAGAAAAAGATTAATTTTAAGTCTTCTTGACTGACATTGAACATTTATGACACAGAGTTCGTGATGCCATGAAATTGACCTTTTTGTCAAACAGGAGATTTTAAAGAGAAATATGTTGGTAAAGATTATTTTTGGGTTTGTCTAATTTATTTTTTAGTTTACCATTTTAATCATTTATTTTTGCAGAACTAATAATTACGTATATAACATCATTCCCAGGTCTAATTTCCTTAATTTTTTCAGGAAAGAAGGCATACCTCAAATGTTTAATAATACTAATTTTCTAATGAAAAGTATTCCAGGAAATTTCAAGCAATAATCATGGCAAACTAAACACGAATTTTGAAACGCAAACGCTTAATATAACAAATGATTATGCCAAAATCCCAAATGTTTCTCCGAAATTGAGAACATTCTCTAAACGAATTATCAGTTACAAAAACCATAGCTTTGATCAAATTACCAATATATATTTTTTCTTTATCCGGCTACCTTTTATATAGAAATTATTTTTTTTTTAAAGTTTTGCAAAAAAGCTAGAAGTTAGAAATTTAGATAAAGAAAAAGATAGTTTTTCCTTCTTACTGAAGCATTTTATTTTCTATTTGTTAATCTTTTTTATGACCAGTAAAATAACCGAACAAAACCTTATAATGGATATCATCCTAGTTCCTGAAAAAAAAAAAAATGATTATTTTTTCAAAAGGAATTAATTCGTGTAAATAAGAATGAAACATATTATACGCAAAAGCATACCCACCCATATTTATTACACATAGTCACACACACACACACACACACACACACACACATATATATATATATATATATATATATATACTATAATAAGGAATAGTAATTTTAGAGATATAATTTTATCTAATAGGTAGGTTCCATTATCAATTTTTTGGCAAATTAGGCTACAGCAAATCCACTGGTTCGTTTAGTAAGAATAATTATTACCTACAATCATCAAGGTTCATTACACATCAAGAATGAATATTTCCAAATATCAGAAAATACAATACCCAAAAGTCGTAATTAATCTCTTTGGTGGGATATAATTATGCATAATTTGCAAGCTGGGTTCCAAGCAATGAATACTTTTGTATGCTTTTGGTCAAATTTATTTATAATGCAAAGTTTATTGGCCGTGAGAACAAATGAGGCTTCATGAGATAAGTCACCTTAATTATCATAATCATTATTATTATTATTATTATTATTATTATTATTATTATTTTTATCATAATTATTCGAAGAAGAAGAAGAAGAAGAAGAAGAAGAAGAAGAAGAAGAAGAAGAAGAAGGAAAATCTAGGTTCTTCTAAATATTGTTATTATTATTATTATTATTATTATTATTATTATTATTATTATTATTATTATTATTATTATTATTATTATTATTATTATTATTATTATCCTATATGAAATGAATCGTGAAGATTATCATCAGAACAGATATGAAGAAGATAAAGCATAATGATAGGTTCCGTGCAAGAGTTCTTCAATTGCCTCTTATCACTATCTTCTCTCCGAATGCTCCTCAGCTACATTTCCTTTTTATTCATTACCTTTCAATTCATCCATGAATTTCTCCAACTTTCAATCCATAATCTCATTATTTCGTCAATCTCTTCTACTGTTTGCCACATGTTTCATTATAAAAGACAGGGTTACATGGTAATTTACTTGAAAGCTACTTCTCTTTTATTTTGTATGAAGAAAGTTATCTTTGGAATTTGATGGCCTATCGGAATCGTCCCTGCCTGGCGATGATCTGGACTGGATCTCAAGACCCGATTAAACTCAATAGTTTCTCGTAATCTCTCCAACCTCACCATCTGGGAAGTTTGGCTACGTATAAGTCTACCTTCTGGATCATCAGCAGCGATTGCCTAGCCCTTTCAGGTCCTAGCTTGGGTGGAGGGGAGCTTTGCTTGGGCGCTGATCAGTCTGTAGAGCATTGTCACATTCCATTGCCTCTGCCATTCATGAGCGATCTTTAAATCTGGCGATGCGAGTCTGAAAGTTGGTTCAGATTATGTATTGATTTATTTTAGTGTACGACTTTTATGAAGAAGAAGATTGCAAATAAAATGAAAAGTGGATTTCATTTCTACATTTCCGTTTCAAAAGGAGAAATGAAGAAGTGGGCAAGTTGATATCAATTAATCTTGATCTTTTCGTAAATATCTACTTAGACATATTAAAGGCAGGAACATACACACACACATACACATACACATACACACCCAGACTTGAAAAATATCTTGACCAAATATAGACTAAATGATAAGATATCATACAAAGAAATATTTACGTAATGAATTTGGAGAGGGTAGGCCTCTGTATAAAATATGTTTTATATGAACAACTGCATTTTTCTAATGTAAAAGTGATCGACCGTCTCTCTCTCTCTCTCTCTCTCTCTCTCTCTCTCTCTCTCTCTCTCTCTCTCTCTCTCTCTCTTAGTGTCTGCATCCTCTTGTCTGTGTCTGTGTGCCACTCAATACATTTGCCATTTTTCGTACGTTGGTTGGTTGGTTGTTGTATCGTAGGTAACAATTCCCGTTGGCACGGGCCTTTCCCTTGTTCGGTTTGTAGGTGATCTGAAAAATTCAGTAGGTTGGTTGTTAAACAAAAGGAAATTTTAAAGGTTTTTTAGTTTTAGAGACAGATGTGAACAGTGGAAGGATAGTGGTAGTTTGAAAGATTGTAAGGCCTTTGAAATTCAGAAAAAAATGTTGCAGGTGGGGTTGTCCAACCCTTTACTCCCTAGGGTACCTGCGGAATATTTGAGTAGTAGACAGAGGTATGGAAAAATACAAGGGATGATGTGTATAAGCCTTACGGTGAGGGGATGAGATGAATTTGAATGAGGAATTCAGAGGTTATATTACCACGGTAGAAGTAGGTTTGAAAGCAACTCTCTGTGTATTTCTATGTTTTCGGCAATTGCTTTTGCCAGTGTGGCTACAGTATGCATGGCGTGTTGCGAGTTGATGTCCGCTTGTAGGTTACCCCTCAATTGTACTGTTTCCCTACATTCTACATTCAATTCCTTTTAGTGAGGCAGCTTTCCACCGACTCGCAGGGGTGCCATCTTA
>NC_090738.1:102137008-102139508 GCF_036898095.1 Palaemon carinicauda
ATATCTTGCAAATATGTGAAAACAGTTCCTTTTATTATCTTGGAAATATGCAGTAGCATCTGTTATTAATATCTTACCCTGTTTTGAACAGGTTTTATTAAAAATAATTACTACCCTCCGTGGCGTTAATTTTCAATTAACCTTTTTCTATTGTTCTTATTTTTGTTTTCTCTTCATTGCTAAAATCAGCCAGTAACTGGGAAAGGCACATATTTTCATGAGGAATGTGAGAGACCATATCATTCACAATTCTTCTTTGATATATAAACTACATATTACATAAGTACAGATAATAAGTACAAAGTAAGTATTTGCTCGCGAAGCAACAATCACCAAGTCAGTGTGCACAAAGTAATATTCACTTATGTACAAAAAAAAAAACTCAAAAAACTCGTTGTAAAATCTACGAGTTTTTGAGTATAAATTTTTTTTTCGACTCAACCGGTTTCAAACAGGTGGAAGGTCTTTTCTGCTCATTATCAAGAGTAAACTGTAACGCAGGATGTTTTTTGCTAGGGCTTATAAAAGGAGTCCTGCTTTGACATTCCATGCTTAATTAGTCAAGGATCGCCCAAGGGCGGAGACGATTATTCCTGGGTGGCAGTTGCCTATGGTTAGCCAGCTAGCTTGGTTGGATTAATGAGTCAGGATCGCGCCAGAGATAGTCCATATTTTGGCCCATGGCACTATCAGTCCCTGTCATGGAGGTGATTACCTAAACTATTGTTGGTGATGGACCTTATAAACGCTGACATTAAGGTCAGGTCTTTTCTTGTTGTATGAAAAGCTCTTCCATTCTATTCTGAGGCACCTGCTCTAAGGCACAACCAATGATGTTGACCTTCTCTATTATATGCTCCCTAGTAATGTTATAGCTATGGGTTTGAAAGCAACTGTATTTTTATTGCACCCCTATTGCACTTGGCTAATATGATATTTTTAGATAGATGCATCATCGTCATATCCCGAAAATGACAAGCTATAGTAAGACCATTTTGCAAGCGAAACTTCAAAGTTCATTTGCGGCCTTGCCGATTCTCCTTAATCCCGATGCCTTCGCTTCACTAAGAAAAGGAACGGAAAATGACAAACTAGGAGATATGGCATACACGATGCCACTGCTGCACAGGGTCAGTTCACTAAGACCTTTGGTCGAATCCTATTAAATGCATGAAGATTTGCTTTGGCACTAAGGTGCGATTATTGCTAGTGTTTTTTTTTCTTTCTTTTTTAAACTTCGGTATTCATTGTCTTACACAATAGCCTTCCGTAAACACCATGGAGAGTTCCCTGCGTCGTATTCTTCGCCCAGAAGAAAGAAAAATGGCATACAATATGTACCTGTTTTTTATTTTTATTTTTTTTTTATTTATTTTAATTTTTTTTATTTTTTTTTAATAGGAAAAGGATAATGAAACGGTTAAATATGTAATTGACAAAGCAGTCAAACGTGTCACAGAAGCAACCAACATATCAAAAACGAATTTTTTTTTCAGATTTCCAAGGAACATGGCGTCAAGGCTATTAAGCATACTGATAACATTATAAAGGAAGACATGAAAAAGGACGTCCGTATCAACTAATTCATTAAATATTTTTTGATAGAACTAACTTCCCCTGACGAAGAGTCATCATAACCACGTCTAATAACTGAACCTTTGTTATACCAAATTTTTGTCCATTATTTAATTTTTTTTTTTTTTACAATACAATCATCATCAATGTAAATTTACTATATTAAAATTAGTTAATTAAATCCATTGTAAAGAAGCCTGTCTTTTAATAATCTACCAGAATTGAGAAATTAATTTATTTGATACCAAAATTAAGATTATTTCTGTTTGTGTGATAATCTTTGTATGACAATTTTGCTCTTTGTTATATCTAAGAGTTTCAACTTTGCTGTCACCACATGGTTGAAAACAAAAATAGCGGAGGAAGCACTTTAAAGACAGTATCAAATTGAAGGATAATATTCTTAGAACGTTCAAATCCGGGTGAATGATTTATCAGCTGACCTTTTATTTTTTCCTTTTCTTGGCTCGCCTATAGATTAAAGCGGTCAAGCCAAGTGTGCTTTAAATATGAGTTTAAAGCAACGTAATGAGTTGTTTTTATTTTATGGATGGGTATAACTCTGAGTTATACTTAAATACACTGTTAGTAAAACTCGTAATTTTAATCGGAAATTCCACGTAAAGATATATTGTTCTTAATCGTATTTCAGTGAAATACAGGCGACCATAATTTCATCTTACTTTGTTAGTATCGTTTACGGGTGGGTGACCGTAATATCACTCCTTTAGGTCAATATATCCGTTTTTAAAACGATAAAAATCCTGGAATAAATTTTGCCAGACATTTTCCGTTTGTTTAATGCAATTTTTTAAGTGTATATAGGGCTACTAGATGGACATATAAATGTTCAAGTTAACTTTTCATGATTTATTCAAAGTAGATCTAGGATTTATTAATAATAATATTTAAGAAAAATGTAAAA
>NC_090738.1:102144508-102157008 GCF_036898095.1 Palaemon carinicauda
GCCCCTTCGGTGGAAGGGTCCGACAATGCCAGTCAGGAATCCGACGACACCATAGCCAGGTCCGACACCTCCAACAACGGACCTAAGGACATCAGACTATACTACAAAGGCCTCATGAACTCCGAATATCAACGGGACGAAAAGGCCATCAAGGACATCATCAAAAATAACGTTTCACCCACCGACGAGAACACGAAAGTAAAGCTCATCATTTACTACCAGACAAGGAAAACATGCAGCTTGATTATGAAGAATAATCCAGCCCCCCCCCCGCCGAGAACGATCCTTTGAAGAAGACTAATGTGGCCTACTCCTACCAATGCCCAGTCCATGGATGCCCCGGCAAGTACATAGGAATGACTACTATGAAGCTCTCAAAAAGGATCTTGTCCCACGTGCAGCAAGGGGCCATAAAAAATCATGCTTTACAACGACACAACTCACAGATTAGCAGGACGGACATCGTTGCTAACACCAAAATTATTGGTAGCGCCACGGACAGCAGTCGTTTATGAATTTTGGAAGCCCTGCTTATCCAAAGTGAGAGACCATCATTGAATACCACACAAGAAATGTTCCTGCTACCATCATGTCGACGTACTAACGTACGTAATCAAGAATCAGACCCCCAGAATCAAGACAACCCCGATCGTGACACCTCTACAAACGAAGAAATCGTCGGACCTAACGTGAATTTTGGCTGCGAACATGGCCCGGAATTTCAGCCTGATGAGCGTAGGAATGGGCTGACTGAGTCCCAGCCTGTCTCGGTGCGCGCCTCGGCCAATCAGAGAGCTCGGATACCTTTCTCCGCCCAGTCCACTGAGCGAGAGAGGAGCTTACCTAAATCTTTCTCTGGCTCGGAGCGCGCCTTGACCAATCAGGATCCGGGATCCCTTCCTACCTTTCACACCAGGAATCATGCCAGAGCTCGTCGTGCACCTGCCACCAGCACCTACAACCTCCGCTCGACCAATCAGAAAATTCGGGAACTCCGCTCGACCAATCAGAAAATTCGAGGCCTTCTCTACGAACCAGACTCGGCATATATAAGGACCCAGATTCAGCCAGAGCCTCACTTCTCGCCTGAAGAAAGAACCAGCCGTTCCGAAACGCGTCGCAACTCCTAACTTGACTTACTGTAATTTTTGAGTATCATTTGTTACTGCAATAATTACTCCAAACTTAACCTGTTGTTTATCCTTCTACCTGATGAACTTTGCCCACTTACTAGCTATATGTAGCAACCCTGAGAAACAAATAGTCTGAAGAATAGAAAAATTGGACCTAAAATTAAATTCTGCCGAAGCAGCCATTACTTTCAATTCCACCTGCCTGAAGGAGGGTCTCCTACCAAAATAATAATAATAATAATAAAAAGCCATAAAACCATAAAAAAGTATGAACTAAACAAAACACAAAGAACTTAGTTAAATAGAATAATAAACGACATTTCCAGCTAAGTGGAAATAAAGGCAACTGTTTTCGAAAGACCTTTGAAACTCCTTCCGGTGATTAAAAAAGTTGATCTCCTCCCGACCTTCTCTTTGGCAGGAGGAAATAGTAGAAGTTAATCGACACTGCTAGTTTCAAAGTAAAGTTTTCAAGGCTGGCAATGCATCAGAGGCATCTGGGTAATGCACTTTATAGACCTGAATTGAATTTGGCGTTTGAAAAGCAAACATTTTACATCTGTGATGTGAGGAACATTCATATGCATGGACAAACACAGTGGCGGAGTCTTTTTCTTTTCCGCCTCAATCTTGCTCATTTCAACTCCCAAAACATAAATGGAGTCAGAAATTCAAAGATGATTTAATATACTTTGGACTTTGGGAAGGAAAACATGAAGTTCTGAATAACTTCATCATGAGGTGAATCATCGTATTCATTCACTAGAATAAACGAGTGTTTATATCTGTGGACTGGACAAGTTTTATTTATTCTAGGCCTTCTATATCTAAAAAAAAAAAGAAAAATAATCACTTACTAGTTTCTTGAATAACGTTTTACATAAGGAAATGTAACATGTATTTGGGTACCTTTTTCTTTGGTAACATGAGGCCGCAAAGGCATATCGCTATAGAAATAACACGTTTGGGTTTAATATTATGATGTTTGTGTATTTTTAAATGTTGAAATAAATTAGAAAAGGAAACACTTGTAGAGCTTGTTATAAATAATTTCGTAAACATTTCAAGTTTTTTTTTTCTTAATTTGTTAATATGGAAATAAATAAGATTGAAGGAAAGTTCTCAGCCCGATAGATTCAGCCAGGTAAAATATGTGTAGGATTTCCCAGTCACTTTTGTATACACAATTTCATAAGAAATTCTTCGAAAATCGTATAACGTTTATACCAAGACATACCTATAGCACAGCATTTAACCTAATTAATGAACTAGTGTTTATCCTGGACTAATTAGCGAAAAAATTACTCTCTTGCTATTTAATAGCGATTGTTGAGATACGAAATGAGAAGTGAAGTGGTGAATCATAGCTTTTCCGTTGCTGAAGATATCTCGTCATTGAAGGATCCGTTAATTAATTTGTTTAACAGAGCATGCGCGCTATGAGGAAAATATTTGAAAATTTTTGACTGGACGATTTTCTTATCACTTTCTTTGACTATGATTTCGAGGGGAGAGGAAAGTAATTGCATTTCTTATCATTGGAAGATTTTTAACTACGGTCTTAAACTGTGCATTCGGGGATTCAGAAAGGGAACCTGATTTATTACTATTGTGGAGGAATGAAAAAGTTCAGGAATTAACCAATCAGATCAACTTCTCACTTAATATTACACAGACATACACATTCAAACGCACACACACACATTTACGTGCTCGTGCATACGCAAGTTCTAGTGTGATGAGTCGAAACTGATAAGAAAACAGTACCAAATTAACTTATGAGGTTATCATCAATTACTCTTTTTGTTCCATCCATCTTGAGCTCCAAACAGGGTATGACAAGAACGTTAATAATCAAAACGCCGTTCCCATCCTCCAAGTGTAAATCTTATGATCTTCCCACTACGGAGAAGTTGTCTGCATATTTCATGGGCTTATGATTTCATTCTTTATTAGTGCAACATATTCTCTGTTCTCATTTTATTGCTTTAGTAAAGTTTAAGACAAATCCGATCATTTGATGCGTAAATAGGCCTTGGGTGTGTTTATGGCATTCTTATAACTATAGAATATACTGTATTTGTTATGAGTTTATATCTTTTACCTCAACTTTCCTTTTTATGAAAGAGAGAGAGAGAGAGAGAGAGAGAGAGAGAGAGAGAGGAGAGAGAGAGAGAGAGATTACCAAAAAAGAGCAAAGCATAATTCCGAATTAGTTTTATGAATAGACTCCCTTTCAGTACGAAAATAGTTGAAGTCCGTTAAGAGCACATGCTGCATCTAAAACAGCCAAGAGAATAGCTTGTATCACATAGAGCAAGTGTTCACAGTTCTCCACGTGCCGGACAGAGCTAAGATGAAGAGGAATTAAAGGCTTATATCAGCTTTCAGATCAACTTTTAGAACCGCGTTGGTTGCTAAGTCGGGTTTAACTTTACGTTTTAAGCTTCATTAAATTTTATATATTTCTTATAAGTATTAAATTAAAATATCGTATTAAACATGTATGTGGAGGTTGAACATACATACATTCATATATACATGTATACATACATATATACTTACATACATAATAACATTCACACGCACACACACACACACACGCGCGCACACACACACACACACACATATATATATATATATATATATAGATATATATATATATATATATACATGCGTGTGTACACTATATATATATATATATATATGCGTGTGTACACTATATACTGTATATATATATATATATATATATAAATATATATATATATATATATATATAAGCAAAATAATACGAAGAGAGACAATGCAAGACTATTTAAACTGAAAGGAATAAGCCGAACTATATTACGAACGAAAAAAAAACTGCGTCCACAAGTCAGAAGGGATCGTTTTCCCGCCAGGCCGCTACAGGCTGTTCTTTTACCTCCCCATAAGTTTTCACAAATATCGGGTTTTATTAATTCCATGATTTTGGTAAATTCTGGTATTCAAAGAAAGTTTATAATAACATGTTTAACTTATGCTGAGTGTAATTTATTCCAATTTGCGTTAAAATATGTGAAAAATTACAAAATTACAAAGCGTGCATCCGAAAACAAGCTGCTGTCGTTGACTTCAACGGATTGTGTTATTAAATTTAGACTTACCAAGACGATTCTTTATAATATATTTATTCTTTCACATTGTGTCTTGATAAAACATATATCTGATGGAGAAATATAGGTTAATGAATAAGTTTCGATTCACATTACTTGGTAATTATTCGAGAACAATGAAGGTGTTCTGACAAAATTACTTCCGACCAATCAGGTATCAGGAACCTTTCCGAGCTAAAAAGGCACCCTTGTGAGTGGGTGCAAATATGCACCGCTATAAAAAATAGACTATAGGCCCTAGTGACTAGGTGATGCTCTTCTATCTTTTTTCTCTTCCTATTGTTTTTATGAAGTTTTTATAGTTTTTATGTGGTAGATCTAATTTGATATTGTTAATGATCTTTAAATATTTCTTTTTGATTGCCATCACTTCTCTTATAGTTTGTTTATTTCCTTTTTTACTTTCCTTACTGGGATATTTTTCCATGTTTGAGCTCTTGGGCATTGCATCAGGCTTTTCCAAGTGGAGTTGTAGCTTAGCTAATAATAATAATAATAATAATAATAATAATAATAATAATAATAATAATAATAATAATAATAATAATAATATTAATGTTATATGCTGATGGAGGATCCTAGCCACACGTGTTTCTCTTGGAAGATCTGACAATTCCAGTGACCTAACTAACTGCAACTTTTATGACACAGCTCCGCTATAATCTCTTTTGGGATTTTAAAGTTCAGGTGTCATTTAAGACAGTAATTTTATATGATCATGGAGTGTCAGTTAATCTGGCAATTAGCAATGCGAATAGACACGTCAAAGTGAAACCTGTTTAAGGAGAGAGCAAGAGGTTGAAAAGTTATTCATCTTCATACCAAACACTAATATATAAGGCTTAAGGATTGTATATATGCATTTCAGTTTAAACCAAAATGGTACACTGAAAAATATAGATGTGTTAATAGCACACTTAATTTTAATGTTACTTGATTCAGTACTTAGCATGCGAGTTTTCTTTGTTGGAAATCCTTGTAATATTTCGGACATATTTATCTTTTATTATCTTTCTATCTGTCTATCTATCTATCTATCTATCTATCTATCTATCTATCTATATATATATATATATAAATATATATATATATATATATATATATATATATACATACATATATATATATATATATATATATATATAGATGTCAATATTTTTCTTATGAAGAATGTAGTGACCAAAGTCGAAGCTGTTATGATCAGCCACTTCCCCACCTTCAAAACATTTATCAACACCTCCACTCCAGACAAAGTGGACAATCAGCGCACCCATGAATGCCTACGCTCGCCTCCTCATTTTTCGTCCAGGACTTTGTTAAACGGCCATGGTTCCCACTAAACACGGTACTTATCTCCATATTAAGAAAACGAGGAACCCAGTGTTCATTAGATTCAGGAATCTGGCACCGGATTGTTTGTCAGCCACTAAAAAACGTATTTTGAGCGAAGCGAAAAATCTATTTTTGGGTGAGATGGCCATGTCGTCCTGATGGAAGTTCCTATAGGGTAGTTTCCTACGGTATATTACAACTACGGCGATATTCCTAGAGAATTTACCATAAGGTACCAGAATTCTAACTCCTGGAGCGAGTATCCCTCGTGAAAGGGATATCGCGACATATCAGAGGACGTATTCTAGACACGTCACATGGCAATCTACGACCTGGACAGAGATTTCGTCTCGTAGGAGGTGATTGACGAGATACGAATTCGGGAAAGAAAAAGGGGGAGCCGCTCCCAAGGCTTCCATATCCCCCGATTCGTATGCGTGCCTGGCGCCAATCCTGGCGCCATCTGTATTCCTTGTAGCGTACACGAGGTGCTACAGATACTGTATGTAGGGAGGGGTCCTACAGCCCTTTCTTAGAAAGGCAAGGGCGGGTCCATCAGGACGACATGGCCATCTCACCCAAAAATAGATTTTTCGCTTCGCTCAAAATCCGTTTTTTGGGCTCAAGCCATGTCGTCCTGATGGAAGTGTACCAGAGCATTACTGTATCTGTGGATTCTCAGAACGTGCCGTACTCCCCGGAGGTAATTTTTTCCCGGTCGACTAGACCTAGAGACCTAAGATGTTACCGTTATACATCTTTTCAACTAACTATAAACTATGTTAGAGCACCTTGCCCCCTACAGGGAAGAGTCCTACTAGACTGGAAAGTCTCGAAGAGTACATATATCTATGTATGAATACCAGGCAAGCTAATATAGTGGTCTCGCCCTATATTAAGTAAAGCATAGTTTGTATAGAACCACTGCGTCAATATATATTGACCAGTAATCGGCACAATACTTGTATTGGACAAAGGTTTATATCCGCATAGGAAGAAACTAATAAAACCGCCCTCGTCCCTTTATGGGACGGAGTCCTCCCATTAGGGGACTACATAAACCAATGCAACATAGCTTGCATAACAGAACAATTCTATCAGAATTATCCCAGATAAGATACATAGAATTAAAATGCTCAATTATACCAATAAATTGACACAGGTGAAAGAGACGCAAGGTTCTCAAGAACAAGTTCATTGACAGATAATAAACAGACAGGTTAACAACAAATATATATATAAATATATATATATATATATATATATATATATATATATATATATATAAGAGGATAACCCAAAACTTTAAGCATAAGTATGATAGTAAACAGAACTTGTTTATCTGAAAGAAAAACCATTAAACACCACTTTAATAAGATACCAAGGTATCAAGTCATAAAAGTCTGTATTACAAATCAATCACATTAGCGTTAGAAACGTTCGGCACACATGTCTGAACTTATGCTGGGTTCACCTTTGAAAGAAGGAACAGTCTATATGGGCACTTGGTGCCCTCATTTAGTTTGTAGTACAGTATGTACCTTCACACTCACCCTGGACTTAATCGTCCCAATTAAGACCACTGTTCCTCGCAGAGTTAAACAGTAGGGTTAACTACACGACCCACTGCTACCACAGATCTCTTAAGTTCCTCTACTTGCTTCGCATAGTGGCGAAAGAACACCCTGGAAGACTTCCGGCCCGTGTATGAACGGAGATGTTCAAAATCCATACAATTAAAGAAATTTAGGGATGAGGCAACTTTCCTCGGATCGTGACCTGCGGGTGTACTGTCAGGATCCGCTCTGCGAATAAAATATGTGATTTTCGCTCTGAGTTGATTCAGAGATAAATTTGAGCCTGATGTTTCTCCCCGGAATAGTTGACCACCCTTGAAGTCTGAAGTTCTACGAAGATAGACCTTTAGGCATTCTACTGGACATAGAGATGCATCTTCTTTCAGAGGGCAGATTCTCCAGGGACCCCACCTGTTGGTGGGTAACTCATTCTTGGCAAGAAACGTAGGATCCGGAAACAGGTTCAGCTCCCCCCCATCCAGGAACTGAACACGACCTGCCTCTCTCGAGAGGGCTACGATCTCACTAACCCTGGCCCCGGACGCGAGTGCAAATAGGAAAATAACAAATAACTTTTTGCGTCAAATCCTTTAACGCACATTCTTCATTGCTCAACAGGGAGGCGAAATGAAGAACTTTGTCTAAAGACCATGAGATGGGCTTTGGAGGTGCTGAAGGTCTGAGCCTAGCGCAGGCTTTCGGAACTTTATTAAAGATCTCGTTACCTAGGTCGATCTGGAAGGCAAATAAAATGGGTCTCATCAAAGCAGATTTACACACTGAAATCGTGTTAGCTGCCAACCCTTGGCCATGGAGGTGGATGAAGAAAAATAAGCAGAAGTCTGTTGAGATCTCCTGCGGATTCTTTGCCTTTACAAAGGCCACCCATTTTCTCCAAGATGACTCATATTGCCTTCTAGTCGATTTGCACTTATATTCCTCTAGGAAATCTATGCTGGCTTTTGAAATCCCGAAGCCCTTTCTCACCGCAAGGGCGAGAAAATCATGAGCTGCAGGGTCCAGGTTTTCTGTAATGAAGTGCAGACAGTCGACTTCTGGACTCGCTGGGTCAGAACTGGATGTGGTAGCGGCACGAACTTCATCTGTAGTTCCAACGCCAAGGGGAACCACATACTGTTCGGCCACTTGTGGGCCACTATTGCCGCTACCCCCCTTGAAGGATCTCAGTTTGTTGAGGACCCTCAACAGAAGGTTGTGAGGAGGGAACAGATAAATCCTGGACCATCTGTTCCAGTCGAGGGACATCGCGTCTACTGCTTCCGCTAAGGGGTCCTCGTACGGGGACACGTACAGGGGCAACTTCTTGTCGTCTTTCGTCGCAAAGAGGTCTATTTGCAGTTCTGGGACTTGATTCAGAATGAAGGAAAATGATCCTGCGTCTAAGGACCATTCCGACTCTATCGGTGTGAACCTGGATAGAGCGTCCGCTGTCACATTGCGGACTCCTTGAAGGTGAACTGCCGACAGGTATCACTTCTTCTTTTCCGCCAATCGGAAGATGGTCAACATCACTTGGTTGAGAGGTGGTGACCTCGACCCTTGTCGATTCAAGCATCTCACAACCACCCTCGCTGTCCGTCACCAATCTTATGTGGATCGAGTGACGCGGGGAGACTTTCTTTAAGGTAAGGAGCACTGCCATAGCTTCTAGAAAGTTTATATGAAAGGTCCTGAATAGCTTGGACCAAGTCCCCTGGACTTTTTTCCGATGAGAGTGACCTCCCCATCCCTCCTTTGAGGCGTCTGAGTGAATCGTCCCCGACGGGGGAGGTGGCTGAAGAAGAACCGACTTCTTTAGATGTCTGGCTTGGGACCAAGGTCTGAGAAGAGTACGTAGCCGAGGCGGCACTGGTCTTCTCAGGTCTCTTCGCGCTTTTGATGCATACCTTCTCCAAACTCCGGTTGCATCCTTTAGCTGTGCTCTTAGCACTGGGTGTGTCACTGAAGCAAACTGGAGAGAGCCTAGTACCCTCTCCTGTTCGCGTCTTGATATCCTTTCGGAATCTAGAAGTCTCTTGACAGAGCCCGCTATCTCCTTCCTTTTCTTCGTCGGGATGGAGAAACTGTGTGACAAAAGGTCCCAGTGGATTCCCAGCCACTGGAACTTTTGGGATGGAGAAAGTCGAGACTTTTTTCTGTTGATCTTGAAGCCTAGGTACTCTAGGAACTGGATCACCTGACTGGAAGCTTGCAAGCATTCGGTCTCGGATGCTGCCCACACCAGCCAGTCGTCCAGGTAGGCTACTACCTGAATTCCCTTTAGGCGTAATTGTTTGAGAGCTGCGCTTGCAAGCTTCGTGAAAATCCTCGGGGCTATGTTTAGCCCGAATGGCATGGCTCTGAAGGCGTACAGTCTCCGTTGTAGCCTGAACCCTAGGTAGGGGGTGAGTCGACGGCTGATTGGAATGTGCCAATAGGCGTCTGACAAGTCTATAGAGACTGATTATGCCCTTTTGGGCAGTAAGGTCCTTATGTGTTGCAGTGTTAGCATCTGGAATTTGCAATTCACTATGAACTTGTTGAGTGGCGACTAGTCCAGAATGACTCTGAGCTTTTCCGAGTCTTTCTTGGGAACACAAAACAGCCTCCCTTGGAATTTGATGGACTTCACCTTTCGGATCACCTTTTTCTCCAACAGTTCTTGAACGTACTCCTCCAAAACGGGGGTGGAGTGTTGGAAAAACCGAAGGCACGGGGGTGGAGTGCTGTACCAGCTCCAACCCAGTCCATTCTTGAGTAGGCTTTGGGCCCCAGGGATCGAAGGTCCAGCGATCCCAAAATTTCATCAGTCTCCCTCCTACCGGTATCGTTTCACTTGGACTGCCGTCCTGAGATCTTGCCTCCCTGACCACGACCACCTCTGAATCCCCTTCCCCTTGAGGGGCGCCTAGACGAGCCTCTGGCTGCTCCTCTAGGTTTTGCACGAAAGGAAGAAGACTGTCCTTCGAACGTTGGGGTGAATGTGGTTGACTGACCTGGCACAGCCTGGGGTACCCACTGAAAAGTAGTCGGGGTTTGTGCCACCATCTGGGGCACTGGAGGCAAAGGCAATTGCAGTTGCTGTTGCTGTCTATAAGACTTGGCTGGCCGAGACGGTAGCCTAGTCCTCATATTCTTCCTCTTTGGTTGAGGACCCTCATCCGGGGAAGATTTTCTTTTGATACCCAGGCCCCACTTCTTGAGAAGGTTTCTATTCTCCACGGCGGCCTTATCAACAACCTCTTTGACCACATCGGTGGGGAAAAGGTCTTTTCCCCAAATGTTGGAGGAGATTAACTTCCTTGGCTCGTGTCTCACCGAAGCCCCCCGGTGAACACGAACTCCCTGCAAGCTCTCCTTGCTTTGACGAAGCCATAAAGGTCCTTCGTCACTGTGGTTAGGTGAGACTTAGCCACTACCATGAAAATTTCATGGACCTTAGGGTCACTTGCCATCGTCTCAAGAGTAGTCTGATGAGACATTGAGGCACCCAGTCTTTCTTTTGTCTCGAACTCTCTTCGTAAAAGAGATTCGGACAGCTTGGGGAGGTCCTCGCCGAATTGCCGTCCGGCAATATCAGCCTCCAACTTTCCCACTGAGAATGTCAGATGGACATCCTTCCAGTCTTTGTGGTCCATAGGCAGAGCCAGCGACAAGGGTTTACAATCCTCCAGGGAGGGGCAAGGCTTGCCGGCCTCGACTGCCTTTAGGACAGCCGCAAACCCTTTCTGTAAAAAGGGGAAGGCTCTATCAGGAGAGGACACAAAAGAAGGGAGCTTCTTGCTCAATGCAGCTACCTTCGAATTAAAGAAGCCCCTCTCTTTCATCGAGGATGAAAGTAGGGCTTGAGCCTTAGCGTGGTCCATAATAATGACCTCCTTCGGCTCTGTCTCCTCCCTTGAAGCTGGTTCTTTTCTCAGCCGGACATAGCAGTCCGGATATGATGCCTTGCTGGGCCAGAATTCTACCTCCTCTAGGGGAACTGAACCCAGCTTATCCGAGATGACGATCTTTCCAGTCGTCATCGGCATGTGCTCAGCATACCTCCATGGGTTAGCATCTGAGCATATGGGAAGGTCTTTCACATTGAGCCTTTTCTGGGGCCCATGTGATTCTGCCAGGGACTGCATACGCAGTTCCATTGCAGCCGCCTTCTCCTGATTCTCCTTCTGCATTTGTTGGATCATTCCAACAATCGAAGAGAGGGCCTGTCCCAGTTCTACTGGGAGACCAGCCGATGTTGAGGGGATAGGCTCCGGCATCTGAACCGGAGTAGCCGACACCTCGTCGACCTCATCCTCTACGACATCCGGGGTTTGAACTTGATCCTGACCTTCTGCCAGGAGGTCTTCTTCCAAACGTTCGTCCAGGTCAGACATCCTGTCATCCAACTGGATGTCTTGCATCGCGACTGCGACTTCCACGTCCACCTGGACTTGATCTTGAGGGATCTCCTCTTGAGGCTGGGGAATCACTGCCTCAGCTGATGCCTGGGGAAAAAGATACGCCCTCATCTTCTCACTTGGAAGATAAGGGCCAGAGGTGTTCTTCTTGAAGCCCCTTACCCAAGTACGAAGCTTTTCCCTTGCTATATCCCTTGATTCCGCCGTTCTAGGGGAATCAAAAGCCTCAGTAATCAGGTTAGTGCATACAGTACATACCTGAGGGTCCCAATACTGGAGATCATCCTTGGAGACAGCGCATGCTGCGTGTCTCCTACAACACTCATGTCCGCAGAGGTTCTTGCTGCGGACATTGCAGAAAACATTTCCGCACTTCGGAGGGTCCTCCTGTAAAGAGAAGAAATTTCCATGAGTATCAAGTGAACTATGTATCACTGGATATGCATAGTATAGCATAACAATTCATAAAGGAAAGACACACACTTGTGTTTCCCTCACAACCCATTGTTGCAGCCTTCCAGATAATAAAATCAAAATGGTTTATCTCTTCTAGAGTAACCAATGCAAGGTTTCCAGAGGAAACAGGTGGAGCTCACACCTAGGCAATGATTTTAAAATCCTGGATAATAGACAGGGAAGAACTCTGCTTCCTATCTGAGGGCAACAGCAAAGGGCTGTGCAAGAAAACACAATAGTGTTAGAAGATACAGTGCTGTACCTAAACCTTTACTATAGTTTTCTTCTTACTGTATATGCTATACAGAAGAATACTAGTACAGTATAGGAGGATGTGTGCCGGCCGGCAAAGGCAGGCCGGCACACACCACAACTAGCTTTAAAGTATACTACTTAACAGCTATAGGGCGGCAGCACTCTGGTTCAAATGCCTGTGCCGGTCGG
>NC_090738.1:102164508-102192008 GCF_036898095.1 Palaemon carinicauda
TTATCATTACTAGCCAAGCTATAACCCTAGTGGGAAAAGCAAGATGCTATAAGCCCAAGAGCTCCAACAGGGAAAAATAGCCCAATGAGGAAACGAAATAAATAAATGATGGGAACAAATTAACAATAAATCATTCTACAAACAGTAATAACATCAAAACACATATGCCATATATAAACTAGAAAAAGACTGTTCAACATAAAAACATTTGCTGCAACTTTGAACTTTTGAAGTTATACTGATTGTAGTTTCAAGTGTATTATACAGCTTGAGACCTAGAGCAATTAAACTTCAGTTATTATGATTGAAACTTAACAATAACTATATCAATAAATGAAAATAAGGAAAGTAAGAGACATAATATCGCAATTAGAGATAAATCCTTTTTTTTTAAGGGATGAACTCTTTTTATTATAGCTTCGGAAAGACGAAAACTACCATACACACCCGGGAACTCAGTGAGGAAACAAAGTCCTTCCTTCGCAAGTTTCTTAATTAAACAAAGCATATTCAGTTATTTACTTAATAAATTTTTGAAATTGCTGTTATAATTGAGGGAAAACAACCTATGGGCTGAATCTCACATCTTCCGTCTAGTTCTAAAATGTTTCAAAGCTAATCACGGTTTATCTGTTTCTTGGTATCGCATAAATGTTTATTTTGAAATCTGTTATTCAAGTTCAAATATATAACATAGATAGAGCCATATATTATTTCATTATGCAGAAAAAAACACCATTGGGTAATTATTAAAATGCTAGTTTAATCACTCACACACACACACACACACACACACACATATATATATATATATATATATATCTATATATATATATATATATATGTATATATATTTATATATATATATATATATATATACACATATATATATATATATATATGTATGTATATATATACATATGTGTGTGTGTGTTTGAGTGTGTGTGTGTGTGTGAGTGTGTGTGTGTTGCACACGAGCTTTAGCTCTACTTATTATCAATATCTATTAAAACAAATCACTGTACTATTACTTCTAATACGGTACTTTTTGGTGGACGCATTTAGAGAGTCATCTTCAACATCATTTTAATAAGGAAATGATGGCTTCGTATACGTGGCATCGTATTTAGGTGGTATATCAGTTATTCAACAATACATCCTCCCGTCATGATGAGATATTCCTCCCTTCATTGCATCGTTAACATCAAAACAAAAAGTACAACATTCACGACTTTGATATTTACACGAGGTTAAAAAGGGAGTAGGGACAAGCAAAGGCTTAACAATTGGGCCAGCAATTGCCTATCAGAGCCCCCTTTGTGCTTAATGTTGCATGTTCCTTTGTGGTCTTCGTGTCAAAGTTCAAAGGGGGCTATTAAACGTTTAACCATGCCGCTACATCTCGCTCAAAAATGTTTTCAACCAAATGTTCAAATGGTCTTTTTATTTGGTTTGTGCGATACAACAGTAACACATACTACAATATGTTCAATTAGGAGGATAGCCACTTCAGAAACCGATCGATCATGACAAATCTGAGCTTGAATATTTTTTAATATAAATGCTATGCTTCACTTAACCAAATGCTGAACAGGCTGACATGGGTCTCTTTTTATGATTTATATATGGAGGACATATTTTAGTATTCTTACTATTCTTAAACTATGTTAATTCATTTGCTCATTACTTTTTTTGTGGTTTATTTTTTTTCTTATTTCCTTTCCTCACTAAGCAGTCTTTTCCAGGGGTTATAGCATCCTACTTTTCCAACTATGGTTGTGTCTTAGTTAATAATAATAATAATAATAATAATAATAATAATAATAATAATAATAATAATAATAATAATAATAATAATAATAATAATAATAATAATAATAATAATATAACGATTATATTGTCTTATTGTAGTTTCAATTTTTCTTTAACACCAGGAAATATCACGTAAAATAAGTATCCAAACAATTGTTCTATCATGATTTTCAAACGTTTACCCGGGAAGCAAGTCCTTCAATAAAGTATTGAAATCTTACAATTTGTTATATGTAAATTTTGATTTTACATAAAACTACAAACACCAATAAATTTGATAACAATTTACAAGGAACATCACCAAATGAAATTCTCTACTTTTACATTCAGATGATATAATTTAGTCTAATATTCTCTCTCTCTCTCTCTCTCTCTCTCTCTCTCTCTCTCTCTCTCTCTAATTGATATAGGAATTTATGTATCTTATGTCTTCTCCCTTCATTGGTTTTATAAGGTAATTAAACCTTCAACTTGATTATAAATTGTAACTCTTTAGCTCAATATGAATAATAATGACAACAACTCTCTCTCTCTCTCTCTCTCTCTCTCTCTCTCTCTCTCTCTCACTCTCTCATATGAATCAATAGACCATCTTCAATCACATGAAACTCTTCTTATTAATTTTTCAGCCCCTTTTTCATCGAGAAAACTTCAAAGATGAGGCAGTGAAGGGACCTTGAGCTCCCATTTTTAAAACATATTTTCCTGGCTGATTTTATACACATACACACACACACAGACACAGACACACACACACACACACACACATATATATATATATATATATACACTTTACATACACATACACTTAGACACGTAAAACACACACACACACACACACACACATATATATATATATATATATATGTGTGTGTGTGTGTGTGTATACATATATATTCATATATATGTATGTTTATGTATACATATATATATTTATATACGTATATACATACATATACTTTACCTTGTATATATATATATATATATATAGAGTATATGTATCTATATAAACATTTATAAATGTACATATATATATATATATACGCACACACACACACACACACATATATATATATATATATATACAGTATATATATATATATATATATCTACTGTATATATATATATATATATATGTATATATATATATACATATATATATATATATATATTTTATATATGTGTACACACACAAACACACACACACACACGTATATATATATATATATATATTTATATATATATATATATATATATACGTATATATATATATATATATATTTACCTATTTATTTTTATGTACATGTACACACACACAAACACACAGACACGCACACACACACACACACACATATATATATATATATATATATGTGTGTGTGTGTGTGTGTGTGTGTGTATGTGTGTTTGTGTCTGTGTGTGCGTGTGTGTATGTGTGTATATGTGTGTATGTATATATTCATACAGTATATATATATATATATATATACGAATAAATATCAACACAATATCGTTCACATATGGAAATAAACTTCTATCTCATACTTGAGATCGAATGCTGGCCCCATCTAATGAAAGGCCAGGTCGCTTCTAACCATGGCACGAGAAGTCATAAAAGAAGTCGGAACCTAACTGCTGATCTGCAGTTCAGGATTTACCTGGCGAGACATCAGTCTCCTACCAGGCTGAATCCCTTCGTGATATGCAATAAATTTAGTGATGCATATATATATATATATATATACACACACACACATATATATATATATATATATACATATATATATATATATATATACACACACACACACATATATATATATATATATATACATATATATATATATATATATATAATAATATATTCATTATAATGAGAACAGACTAGGCAATAAGGTGTAATTAGGCCTCAGTGGTGAGATTAATTAGGAGATCCGGATATTGCTCCCTATGATTGACCGAAATATTGAAGGTTTATTGGAAATGAATCGAGACCGATATTGCCGTCTGATTAGATTATTAAGTAATGAAGTTTTAGATATACAGTTTTATGAGAATTATAATCGAATATCGCCCAAAAAAAAAAAAAAAACTCCCAATAGGTCCATTTTCTGATAAAAAGCCGTGAAAAATACTGAAATCAATGGCAGCTCCCCAAATATTACACGACGTAGAATTCTATAGGGCCTGCCCTGCTTATCCAGGAAAAACCTATCCTCAAGATTATACAGGAAATGTTTCCCGTACCTAAATGCCGGAGGAGCACAATAGAGTATTTATTTTCTTCCACATAATTTTATTAAGTAACTGCTAATGGAAATATTCAGCATGAAACAATGGGCGTGTAAATTAAAATTCAAATAGTCGTTTTCTGGTCATATTTGAAATTGGTTGATTAAATATGCCATGATTGATGTATCCAAATCATTCTGAAAGACATAATGAATGAAATATATTGTGATTATAGTGCATATATAATTTCATTTATTCCAGAAATCGTGCAAAATTAAATTTGCCATATACTTCTTTGAAATAGCACATGATGTATTTATAAAAAACGCCTTCGATCATATATTGTATTCATAGAGGATAAATGATTTCTTATTCACTGAATAGCGCAGCAAAAAAAAAAAAAAAAAGACTATTTTGATCTGTATTCTTTTTAAACAACACATTAAGTAGTGTAAAATAAAAGAAAACCCTTGTTTTTATGCATAGTATTCATAACGAATATATAGTTTTTCTTTTTATTATCAACAAATGATAGAACACAAGCATGCCTTTTTTGTTTTGTATTTCTTTAGAATGGAGCATATAATAGTGTAACAAAAGGGGGAAACTCCTTCGATTAATCTATAAACGAATTAATTGTAATCCATTCAGATTTCATTTATGATAACTGTGCAATAGATCAATGAAGCCATGCAATCCAACGTCGAATAAACCAAAAGAGCAATTACGAATGCTAACAAACACAAGTTGACCTTTTCAATTAAGGAAAGATGCAGCACGAACAGAAACAAATATCTCTGTCACGACACACTTTTTTTTTTCTTCTTGGTATTGAGGTAGAGTTCCCAGAAACACGGAAGCCTTAATATCTTACCGTTGAATATTAATCTTGAATGTAAAACACGAAATGGATATTCGAAGAAAAGATTGTAGGTTTGTGTAATAAAGGTGTGCCATGAAGGATTAACAAATTATTATTTTTTTTTTTTCAAAAGTAACCCTGTTTTTTTTTTTTTTTTTTTTTTCTTTTCTAATAGTGATATCTTCAAAATAATCTTTATATTAAAATAAAATATATAGATCAGCTGAGAGTTAGACTTATGTTAATTATTGATCTGAAGAGAAATAAAACATAAAATAATTTATATGGTATTGGGAAAAATATTTACCGGTGCAATTAAATTCAAGTTCATATATACACAGACACACATACAAACACTCCCACGCAAACTCACACAAACATGCATACACACACACTATATATGTGTGTGTGTGAGCGCATGTGTATATAATCCAAAATCTGAACAGAACATCTTTGCTACTTAACGCATCTTGATTCATGATAAAACTAAAAGTTTTCTAGGTCAGTTTTATCTAATGTATTGTGCCGACAGCTGTATTGTACATTATCATATAACCTTTGACGAAGGACATATGATAAGTCTCTCAAAACTCCAATTACGAAAAACATTTCAAAGTGATAGAAAAGATACTTAAATTTCCCTGCAAGCAATACGACTCTAACAGAGGACAGTGGACATTCGAGATACAGAATATGAAAATAAATTGTCTAGTTAGGATTTTTTATTTTTTTTTCGTAAAACTACTTGTCATAACTAGAGTGTACTTTACCTATAGAGATTTTTTTTTTATTGATACTTCATTTACATATTAGTGGATGTCTTATTGCATAATTCTTGCTAACAAACGTACTCCTCTTACAGTAATAATTAAAACCTGTGTTTGCAAAACCATGATTGTAGATTTACGGTTTTGAAAATGCTTAGTATTTACATTTCAAAATGTTTTCTTTAATGTTACACCATTAATGAAACTGAAGCCTGGAAGTGAAAAAGATAATACAAAATATTATATATTTTCACCTAAAAAAATATTGGCCACAAAAAATAATTAACAACCACAACGCTAACAACCTCAACAACAACAACAATAACAACAGCAACACCACGGTGTTGTATCTTTATCAGACGACAAAGTTCCTGAGGGATACCATTCTCAAGAAATCTTATTCCTTCACGTCTATATTCGTTCCTTATTCTTTCTTTGCATCATAATTACCGGAAGTTAATGGCTATTAACTCCTTCCCTGCCCTTCTTCTGTTTCATTTAACAGGTGATTCGCAGAGAAGGTAAACATGACGTTATTTGTTGTATTTTCTATTTCCTTTTTCCAATTATTTTTTTATACGTTTTTCCAGTTCTTCATTATTTTACCCCTTTTTCATTTACGGTTATTTTCTCTCCCCTCTCCAGATTTCTTCCTTTTGACAATGTTATCATCAGTGTGTAGATCGATAAGTGAATAGATAAACACAGACAAATAAGTAAACGTAGAAAAAGATACATAAAATGAGGTACTTATTTGTCTTTTTATCATTCTTTCTGTGTATCTATATATGCAGAAATCTATACAAACATAAACAGTACACTTACGGTATGCATAAAGATTTGCGTAAAATAGGAATGTAGCAAGTAGTTGGCCAGGGCTCCATCCACCCATTCAAATACTACAATAAGTCATTTATTGGGTCCTTTGACTATCCAGACAGTACAATATTGGATCCTTCTCTCTGGTTTCGGCTCATTTTTCCCTTTGCCTACACATTCACCGAATAGTCTGGCCTATTGCATACACATTCTTCTTGTTCCTCATTCACATAACAACACTAAGATTATCTAACAATTCTTGTCTCTTAAAAGGTTAATTGCTGCAATGAAGTCCAGTCGCTACTTTCCACATGGCATGGGTAAAAGAGACTTTAGCTATGGTAAGCAGTTCTTTCAGAAGAAGGACACTCCAAAATCAAACAATTGTTCTCTATTTTTAGGTAGTGCCATAGCCTCGGTACCATGGTTTTCTACTGTTCTCTTGCTTGAGGGTACAATTGGACACATTATTCTATATTATTTCTCCTCCTCTTGCTATCCTCAAGTTTTATAGTTGATATATAATTTATTTAAATGGTGTTACTCATAAACATCTCTTGTAGTTTATTATCTTTCCTCAAAGGGCTACTTTCTCTGTTGGAGTACTTAGGCTTCTAGCATCCTGTTTTTCCAACTATTGTTGCAGCTTAGCAAGTAATAATAATAATAATAATAATAATAATAATAATAATAATAATAATAATAATAATAATAATAATAATAATAATAATAATAATAATAATAATATGTCATAAACACTATTATTCACTATTATCTTCTAGCAATCTATTTGTCAGCTTTTAGAATATTTTGATTCTTCAGTACTTCTTTGGTAGTTTATTTATTTCCTTCTTTTCTTTGTTCACTGAGCTATTTTTTCTTGTTGGAGCCCTAAGGTTTATAGTAACCTGCTTTTCCAACTAGGGTTGTAGCTTAGCTTGTAATAATAATAATAATAATAATAATAATAATAATAATAATAATAATAATAATAATAATAATAATAATAATAATAATAATGATAATAATAATAATAATAATAATAACAATAATAATAATAATAATAATAATAATAATAATGATAATGATAATAAAAATAATAATAATAATAATAATAATAATAATAATAATAATAATAATAATAATAATAATAATAATAATAATACCACAATACCTTTTATAAACTAAAGATACCTATAAGTGCTATTACGACAGACCAAGAATAAAATATATGACGGTTGCCTCGTAGAAATATCTCCATATAATGAATAGAATAAGAATTCTATTTTGATATGTGTTTAATCATTTAGGGAAACAACAAAAGAAAACAAGATAATGCAATATTGTCACCCGATATCTTTTATTATTATTATTATTATTTTTATTATTATTATTATTATTATTATTATTATTATTATTATTATTATTATTATTATTATTATTATTTTTATTATTATTATTATTATTATTATTATTATTATTATCATTATCATTACTTGCTAAGCTCCAACCTTAGTTGGAAAAGCGGGATGCTATAAGCCCAGGGGCTCCAACACGGAATATAGATCAGTGAGGAAAGGAAACAAAGAAAAATTAAATATTTTATGAAGAGCAACAAGATTAAAATAAATATCTCCTAAATATACTATAAAAACTTTAACAAAACAAGAGGAAGAGATATAAGATTGAAAAGTGTGCCCAATTGTACCCCCAAGCAAGAGAACTCTAACCCAAAAGACAGTGGAAGACTATAGTACAGAGGCTATGGCACTACCTATGATTACAGAACTATGATTTGATTTTGGGTGTCCTTCTCCAAGAAGAGCTGCTTACCATACCTAAAGAGTCACTTTTACCCTTACAAAGAGAAAAGTTGTTATTGAACAATTACAACGAGGTAAGAAGAATTGTTTGTAATCTCAGTGTTGTCAGGTGTATGAGGACCGAGGAGAGAGTGTAAAGAATAGGGCAGATAAGAAGAAAATAATCCTTGCAATAAACAAAAAAATGGCAAAAAGGAATGAAAAGTCTTCTGCTCACGATAGACTGATTCCTGTATCACGAAACCTGATGTTGAAGTTGATGGAAAGCTGGAACATCCTTAAGCTTTTAGGGAAATAGAATCATGACTGAAAGGCATAAAGCAGTTGCATCACGGAGAATTTCGCTTTCAGAATAGACACCGAGAAAATAGGAATGGCAAATTATCTGAAATATCAACTTTGTATACATTGAAAAATGTAGATTTTAGCTGTGTAGAAGAATAGTTTCCAATTTATAATTTCGGTAAAGGTTCAATCGATCTTACTTTCATTTAAGCCGGTATATAGATCATAACAAGATTAATAAAAAAAAATATGAACGCTGTACACATTAAAAAATTTATATTGAATAGGTATAAATGTAAATGAATACTTTCCAATGCATAATTTCTGAATAATTTCATAAATTTTAACTTCCTTCAGAACGATACATTTATATATATATATATATATATATATATATATATAAATTAAGAAGTTACAATTCATTAAAAGACGAGATCACTGTCGTTATATGTCCGCGCTACATTGACAGGATTATTTTATGGTATTTGAAAGTAGAATTACCATTGATTATGTAATTGCTGGGAATATTCCTCAAAAAGAACTTCCATAAACACAAACTTATTCAATTTTCAGAAAATACAAAGTCTAAATTAAGATTTGATATTCACACAAACATACAATTAAAAAACATAAAAAGGAACGGAACATAAAAAAGAGTAAAACATTAAAAAGATTAGAAAACCTGAGAGTGATGTCAATGTTTGCAATAAACGGATCACCACGCAAGAGATTGAAAGTGTTTTACAAACGCCACTATGTCAACCAATAAAGGGGAATTTAACAGCTTAAAACAAGGTAATTAAGGTGCACAATATATAATAGAGATATATTGTCTGCCTATAAATAAATCATATATACATACATACATACATACATACATACATGCATATATATATATATATATATATCTCTTTCCGGTCACGCTATGTAGCATTGTGAAATATAACTACCCGGGTTCTCCCTGTCCCTAGCGTAGGGGAGAGGGGGTACATCAAAAGGTAAAATGTGTGTGTGTGTGTGTTTGTGTGTGAGAAATATGTCCCTCTTTCTTGCTGTATATACTCATTTAAACATTATATATATATATATATATATACATATCTATATATATACATTATATATATATATATTTATATATATATATATATATATATATACATATCTATATATATATACATATCTATATATATATATATATATATATACATATCTATATATATATACATATCTATATATATACATATCTATATATACATATCTATATATATACATATCTATATATATACATATCTATATATATATATATATATATATAGATATATATATATATATATATATACATATCTATCTATATATATATATATATATATACATATCTATCAATATATATATATATATACATATACATATCTATATATATATATATATATATATACATATCTATCTATCTATATATATAAATATACATATCTATATATATATACATATCTATATATATATATATACATATATATATATATATATATATCTATATATATATATACATATCTATCTATCTATATATATATATATATATATATATATGTAATGAACTCAAGATTGATTATGTTCATCCAGGATTTTTTTTCAGACTGGCTCAGTGCCAAAATACCAGGCAAGAACCAGCAGCGACACAAAATTCAAAAAGCAAAATAACTCTCAAAGAGGGATACAAAAAACACTGAATCAAACTTAACAATAAAATTTAATTAACAAAAGTAGTCTTAAATTACATAAAGTAGTCCTCGAAAAGCTTTCTTAGGAACTGGAAAAACACATACGCTACTGTACAATAATAACTCTCGAACCGTCACACGCCTACCTAACTTATATACCTCAGTCGAAGAGAAAGAAAAGGTGTAGGAGGTAGAAAAATACACACTTTCCCTAGCATACGACAGTTAGAGTTCCAGAGTGAAGTAAACCTTAAAACTAATTAATTTTACAATAATTATCAAAATACACCTTTAAATAATAATATATCCGAAATTGGCGATAATACTACACTTTACAGGTCACGAGGAAATATCTGAAGAATGCTTGCATAAGTAATCAAAAACCGCACCGAATCCGTAATTAAAGATCATTATAACATCACCAGCAATTGCCCTACTTCTGGATCACTAGGGGTGTTCTTGCACCGAGGGGATCACTGGGGCAACGTAAATTGTCTATATGATTTAAGCAGGCGAAGGAAGAACTTATACGGTTCGCTTACCGTTCTCCGTCACTAGAAGGCCTCCTCACGACTCCAGGAGGTCAGACACACGGCAACAGCCAGCAGCAGTGGCAGGCAGCAGCACACAATCAATAGCAATGCTTAGATGGCTAAAATCCATTAGCAGGAGCCTCTCCAATTAAATGGTAGCTGCAGGATCAGGAACAAATATCTTCCGATTATCAAGCCGTGAAAAATGCTGTAAGACCTCCTCTATTGGGGAGCCGACACTCTCTGCCCTGCTGCCCAAAAACGCACTCCAAGTAAGGAGAGAGAGAGCGAAAGCAAAACTATGTAATGGGGCAGTTCAACAAGCTAAGCACCGAAGACGGGCAGTCCGCTCCACAAAACATGAAAAGCAGAAAACAAAATATGGTTAATAAACACTATACAAATGAACACAAACAAAACCTTGGCCGGGGATACAAGAATATTCCAAGAGAACTTTTCGTGACTTAATTAAAACAAATGACAAAAACCACGAACAAAATATTTAAAGTAATTATGGATTACAGCTCCCCGGGACAAGGAAAAATAATAATTTATTATTTTTTTTTTTTTAAAGGTAACTCCTAGCTAATATTAAACTATTAACTTGTAATGCAAGCAAATACATAAGCATTGTGCACAAAAGTAAAAGCAAATATCAAAAACAAATATTTCATAAACCAAAACCACTATCCTTAAACATTAATATCAACTCTAAGATTATATATAGATAATGTCAAACTCAAACTTATGTTAAGAAAACTTCCCAACACCGGACAAGAAAAAAAACAAATTAAAAATAATTGCTCAAATGTGATTGATACAGAGTCCTTTACCCTTAAACAACTACTCTTGGATTTCCACCTCATCATTTTCATTACCGAATGTCCTGGAGAGAACATCAGGGACTACGTTGTCTTTTCCAGCCACGTGACAAATAAAAAGGTTATATTCTTGGAGTAAAAGACTCCAGCGCAAAATACGCTGATTTTTATCTTTAAATTTATTGATAAAAATTAAGGGATTATGATCTGTAAAGACCTTTATTGGACATACTGAGTTAGATAAATACACTTCAAAATGTATGATGGCTTTCACCAAGCATAAAGCCTCTTTCTCAATGGTTGAGTAACGTCTCTCTGCCGGTAACAACTTCTTGGAAAAGTAGGCGACTGGATGCGAGGTGCCATTTTCACCCTCCTGCAACAGGACAGCACCTAAACCTGTGTCACTGGCATCTGTAGCCAAACAAAAAGGCAAGGAAAAATCGGGAGAACGTAACAAAGGATAGGTTATTAAAGTACCTTTCAATTTTTCAAATGCATTCTGGCACTCGTTATTCCACATAAACTTTACATCTTTCTTTAACAAATTTGTTAAGGGATTAGCAAGGTCAGAAAAATTCTTAATAAACTTTCTATAATAACCAACTACACCCAAAAATCTACGAATACCTCTCTTGTTTCGAGGAGCTGGGAAGGCTGTAACTGCCTCAACATTCGCTCTCTTAGGAGCGATCTTACCCAAGTCAATTTCATGTCCTAAATAAACCACTTTTGCTTGAGCAAAATCACTCTTCTTTAAATTTATCACCAGACCAGCCTTCCTCAGCACCTCGAACAGCGCTCTTATCCTCTTAAGATGAGTTTCCCAATCATCACTGTAAATCACAAGGTCGTCAATATATACCACACAACCCTCCAGTTCACATGTAATAAAGTTCATCAGCCTTTGGAAGGTGGCGGCGGCATTCTTCATGCCAAATGGCATCACCTCACATTCATAGAGGCCGTCACCCGTCACAAAGGCTGATATTTTCCTTGCCCGGGGTGTAAGACCGACCTGCCAATATCCTTTTAACAGGTCAAATTTACTTATATAACGGGCAGATCCCACTTTATCCATACAGTCTTCCACCCTGGGCAAGGGGAACGAGTCCGTTTTTGTTACAGAGTTGACCTTGCGGTAGTCAAAACACATCCTAGGCTGACCATCCTCCTTCCTAACCAAAACTACCGGGGAGCTCCAAGGACTGCAGCTCGGTTTAATGAGGTTATGGTCAAGCATGTATTTAACTTCCTTACTGACTATTTCTCTCTTGAGGGGGTTCAGTCTATATGGACATTGCTTAATAGGCTGAGCATCCCTAACATCAACGTCGTGTTGCAAAATATGAGTCCTACCAGGTGCATCCTGAAAGAGATCTTTGTATTCATTAATTAAATTATTTAGAGGTGCAGCTTTTTCTGCATCTAAGTGCTAAAATTTAGTATTCAGATTATTTAAAACATCAGAATTATTTTCCAAACCACTTGGGCTAACCGCAAATTTATCGCCCATGAACTGTTCATTTTCGACATTAACTACAGAAATAGGTACTACAGATTCTTCTACAGACCTGTCAATAAAAGATTTTATCATATTAACATGGCAAATACAGGTTTTTCTTCTCCTATCAGGAGTTTCAATCAGGTAATTTACATTGTTAATTTTCTTCAGAACCTTCCACGGACCTGAGAATTCCGCTTTCAGGGGATTGCCAGGCATAGGAAGTAAAACCAACACCTTGTCACCTGCATTAAAAACCCTATCTCGTGTTTTAACGTCATACTTTAATTTCATCGAGGCCTGGGCTTTCGCCAAATGTTCCTGAGCAAATGACCGTGATCTAAGCAATTTCTCCTGCAAATCTGAAAAATAATCCAATACATTAACTTCGGGAGTCTCTCCTTCCCAGTGTTCTCTCACTACATCCAAAGGGCCTCGAACACAGTGACCAAAAATAAGCTGGAAAGGAGAGAGACCCATTGACTCATTGGGGATCGATCGTATTGCAAACAATGCATAAGGTAATTCCTTATCCCAATCATTCCCAGTCTCAAAACAAAATTTTTTTAGCACAGACTTCAAGGTTTGGTGGAACCTTTCCACCTTGCCTTGGCTTTCCGGGTGATATGGTGCAGACTTCACGTGTTTAATACCAAACTCATTCATTTTCCTTTCAAAATACCTACTCGTGAAATTAGTGCCACAGTCACTCTGAATTACCTTAGGAAAACCAAATCGGGTAAAGAAACCAACCAACACTTCAACCACCTTTTCGGACCGTATACTCCTCAATGGGATAGCCTCAGGGAAGCGAGACATTCTATCAACCATAGACAATATATATTCATTCCCACCGCGCGTCCGCGGCAGGGGACCCACTACGTCAATTATCACTTCCCGAAAGGGTTCGCTCACGGAGGGTATAGGAATTAAAGGAGCCTTGGGTATTTTCTGGTTAGGTTTCCCCACCAACTGGCACACATCACAAGATAATACGTGTCTCTTAATGTCCTTACGCATCCCAGGCCAAAAGAAATGTTCAGCAACCTTTTGAAAGGTTTTCCTAACACCAAAATGTCCCAACAAATCATTTTCATGTGCTAAATACATCAATTTATTTCGGTACCTTTCCGGGACAACCAATTGTCTGCACGACTCTACCTGATGGGCAGGTGCATTAGCCGACCTACTCAACCTGTAGAGCAAACCTTTCTCTTTGACGAATACTGGTTTCACCAAATCCTCGGGATTGCCGAGTTCTAATTTAGAAAACTCCTTACTCTGTGCCATTTTGAACGCCTTAGCGTCAATTTGGATGACCAAAATTGACGATTTTCTTATTACTACAACCAGTCCTCATGTCAGTCATTTGTCTGTCTACTTGATATAAATCTAAGTCAACATCCTCGAGATCCATCTCCCGAGCTCTAGATCGAGTTACTACAGAGACAGGCTTATAAAAATTAGTTTCAATCTCATCGCCTTCACAAGTCACATTCAGGAGAGTCAAAATCGGACATATATTATCAATTGCACCTTCACCTTCAGTCAAATCATTCCCTAAAAGGAGGTGAATACCGGGAACTGGCAAACTGTCTACCACAGCCAGTTTAGCAGTCCCTTTAAAATACTTGGTGTGAATATTAAACTTCTCTAAAGGACAAGACGTAATAGAGTTCGGGAAACCACCCAACACCACAAATTCATCATTAGAAAATACAAAATCCTTTGGAACAGCAGTTTTTAATATGAGAGACTGTGCTGCTCCAGAGTCCCGTAATACCTTTAAACAAACCTTTGTTTTTTTATTGTTACCAACAAACACAGATCCGTCAGAAATGTACCTCTTAAATTTTAGTCACTTTTCCTGTTCCATACTTTGGTTTACGTTTGTCGATTTTTCAGCTACAACAATGTTTACTGGATTAGACCTCCTCTCCTTAAAGTTTTTCCAACCGTAACAATTAGCCTTTACCTGCCCTGTCTTGTGGCATCAATAACACTTCACACTACTACTACTACTACTACTACCAAAATTTCTACCACTACTACCACCACCATTAACCGATCTACTACTGTTTACGAAACTACGCGAGTCGCTTACACCTCTGTCTTCATTAGAAAGTTTTTCTGACCTGTCTTTATTTGACCTTAATGTTCCTTTAGAAGACTGACGATTATTACTATGTGTATTATATTCATGGGGGAAGAACCTATCCTGATTAATTCTTTTCCTAAGGGGTTCCTCCCGATGGGTAAGTGCATACTCGTCGGAAGCAATTGCTATTTCCTGAATGGAGTCTAGTTTCAACTCTTCCAAATGAATTCGCAAGTCACGACTCACGTTCCTCTTAAATTCCTCTGCCAGAAGCAGTTCTTTCAGTTTAACAAAATTGTCTACTTCTTTGGATTTCAGCCAATCATCGAGAAACTGAACTTTCTTTCGAGCAAACTCAACGTAAGTGACGTCAAGATCCTTTCGCAGATTACGAAACTTCTGTCTGTATGCTTCAGGCACCAAATCATAAGCTTTCAGCACAATACTTTTTACGGTGTCGTAATCCGCGGACAGATCGTCACTAAGATTATTATAGACCCTTTGACCTTTACCCACCAAACGACACTGAACTAATGTTGTCCACATATCCTTTGGCCAGGCAAGCTTCTTAGCAATCTTTTCAAATGACACAAAAAACTCATTAACCTCCTCCTCGGAAAAGTGTGGTACCAGTTTTAACGCAGCGAACATATTAAACCTTGTTTCATCAACACTAGAATTATTATTGCTACCATTCTTTCCCTGATTCAACTTAATCTGTAATTCAGGTACCTCAATTTCATGCTCTCTCTCTTTTGCCCTTTCATCGGCTCTAAGTTGTAGAGCTCTAAACTCCAGTTCCTTCATCTTGGTTTTTTCTTTCAAAATTTCCAATTGGTCATCACCATTATCAATAGAATTTTCTTTACCTTCACCTTCTAATTCCTCCACCTCCTCACGCTCACTCTCATCCAGCCTACTACTTTCCAGAACATCCTTCCTATCAAAAGTCTCTCTATATATCTTAGCGGCCTTCAAGACCTCAAATAACAACGGTCCCTTCTTAACCTCAGTGGCCAAACTTAAATCCAAAAACTCTGCAATCAACCACAATTGATCCCTTTTCAGTTTAAACAGATCCTTTTCCCAGTTAACACTAGCCAAAAAGTTCGCTACCTCAGCTTATTCACCCTCTAAATAATGCATCCTGAATTAATTAAATAGAAATAATCACTCTAAATACGTTCAGTGGCTTGACCGCCTCTCCAAGAGCCGTTTACAGTTGAAAATTATGTCGCTTAACTGAATCCTGGCAAGGTCGCCAAATTATGTAATGAACTCAAGATTGATTATGTTCATCCAGGATTTTTTTTCAGACTGGCTCAGTGCCAAAATACCAGGCAAGAACCAGCAGCGACACAGAATTCAAAAAGCAAAATAACTCTCAAAGAGGGATACAAAAAACACTGAATCAAACTTAACAATAAAATTTAATTAACAAAAGTAGTCTTAAATTACATAAAGTAGTCCTCGAAAAGCTTTCTTAGGAACTGGAAAAACACATACACTACTGTACAATAATAACTCTCGAACCGTCACACGCCTACCTAACTTATATACCTCAGTCGAAGAGAAAGAAAAGGTGTAGGAGGTAGAAAAATACACACTTTCCCTAGCATACGACAGTTAGAGTTCCAGAGTGAAGTAAACCTTAAAACTAATTAATTTTACAATAATTATCAAAATACACCTTTAAATAATAATATATCCGAAATTGGCGATAATACTACACTTTACAGGTCACGAGGAAATATCTGAAGAATGCTTGCATAAGTAATCAAAAACCGCACCGAATCCGTAATTAAAGATCATTATAGCATCACCAGCAATTGCCCTACTTCTGGATCACTAGGGGTGTTCTTGCACCGAGGGGATCACTGGGGCAACGTAAATTGTCTATATGATTTAAGCAGGCGAAGGAAGAACTTATACGGTTCGCTTACCGTTCTCCGTCACTAGAAGGCCTCCTCACGACTCCAGGAGGTCAGACACACGGCAACAGCCAGCAGCAGTGGCAGGCAGCAGCACACAATCAATAGCAATGCTTAGAAGGCTAAAATCCATTAGCAAGAGCCTCTCCAATTAAATGGTAGCTGCAGGATCAGGAACAAATATCTTCCGATTATCAAGCCGTGAAAAATGCTGTAAGACCTCCTCTATTGGGGAGCCGACACTCTCTGCCCTGCTGCCCAAAAACGCACTCCAAGTAAGGAGAGAGAGAGCGAAAGCAAAACTATGTAATGGGGCAGTTCAACAAGCTAAGCACCGAAGACGGGCAGTCCGCTCCACAAAACATGAAAAGCAGAAAACAAAATATGGTTAATAAACACTATACAAATGAACACAAACAAAACCTTGGCCGGGGATACAAGAATATTCCAAGAGAACTTTTCGTGACTTAATTAAAACAAATGACAAAAACCACGAACAAAATATTTAAAGTAATTATGGATTACAGCTCCCCGGGACAAGGAAAAATAATAATTTATTATTTTTTTTTTTTAAAGGTAACTCCTAGCTAATATTAAACTATTAACTTGTAATGCAAGCAAATACATAAGCATTGTGCACAAAAGTAAAAGCAAATATCAAAAACAAATATTTCATAAACCAAAACCACTATCCTTAAACATTAATATCAACTCTAAGATTATATATAGATAATGTCAAACTCAAACTTATGTTAAGAAAACTTCCCAACACCGGACAAGAAAAAAAACAAATTAAAAATAATTGCTCAAATGTGATTGATACAGAGTCCTTTACCCTTACACAACTACTCTTGGATTGCCACCTCATCATTTTCATTACCGAATGTCCTGGAGAGAACATCAGGGACTACGTTGTCTTTTCCAGCCACGTGACAAATAAAAAGGTTATATTCTTGGAGTAAAAGACTCCAGCGCAAAATGCGCTGATTTTTATCTTTAAATTTATTGATAAAAATTAAGGGATTATGATCTGTAAAGACCTTTATTGGACATACTGAGTTAGATAAATACACTTCAAAATGTATGATGGCTTTCACCAAGCATAAAGCCTCTTTCTCAATGGTTGAGTAACGTCTCTCTGCCGGTAACAACTTCTTGGAAAAGTAGGCGACTGGATGCGAGGTGCCATTTTCACCCTCCTGCAACAGGACAGCACCTAAACCTGTGTCACTGGCATCTGTAGCCAAACAAAAAGGCAAGGAAAAATCGGGAGAACGTAACAAAGGATAGGTTATTAAAGTACCTTTCAATTTTTCAAATGCATTCTGGCACTCGTTATTCCACATAAACTTTACATCTTTCTTTAACAAATTTGTTAAGGGATTAGCAAGGTCAGAAAAATTCTTAATAAACTTTCTATAATAACCAACTACACCCAAAAATCTACGAATACCTCTCTTGTTTCGAGGAGCTGGGAAGGCTGTAACTGCCTCAACATTCGCTCTCTTAGGAGCGATCTTACCCAAGCCAATTTCATGTCCTAAATAAACCACTTTTGCTTGAGCAAAATCACTCTTCTTTAAATTTATCACCAGACCAGCCTTCCTCAGCACCTCGAACAGCGCTCTTATCCTCTTAAGATGAGTTTCCCAATCATCACTGTAAATCACAAGGTCGTCAATATATACCACACAACCCTCCAGTTCACATGTAATAAAGTTCATCAGCCTTTGGAAGGTGGCGGCGGCATTCTTCATGCCAAATGGCATCACCTCACATTCATAGAGGCCGTCACCCGTCACAAAGGCTGATATTTTCCTTGCCCGGGGTGTAAGACCGACCTGCCAATATCCTTTTAACAGGTCAAATTTACTTATATAACGGGCAGATCCCACTTTATCCATACAGTCTTCCACCCTGGGCAAGGGGAACGAGTCCGTTTTTGTTACAGAGTTGACCTTGCGGTAGTCAAAACACATCCTAGGCTGACCATCCTCCTTCCTAACCAAAACTACCGGGGAGCTCCAAGGACTGCAGCTCGGTTTAATGAGGTTATGGTCAAGCATGTATTTAACTTCCTTACTGACTATTTCTCTCTTGAGGGGGTTCAGTCTATATGGACATTGCTTAATAGGCTGAGCATCCCTAATATCAACGTCGTGTTGCAAAATATGAGTCCTACCAGGTGCATCCTGAAAGAGATCTTTGTATTCATTAATTAAATTATTTAGAGGTGCAGCTTTTTCTGCATCTAAGTGCTAAAATTTAGTATTCAGATTATTTAAAACATCAGAATTATTTTCCAAACCACTTGGGCTAACCGCAAATTTATCGCCCATGAACTGTTCATTTTCGACATTAACTACAGAAATAGGTACTACAGATTCTTCTACAGACCTGTCAATAAAAGATTTTATCATATTAACATGGCAAATACGGGTTTTTCTTCTCCTATCAGGAGTTTCAATCAGGTAATTTACATTGTTAATTTTCTTCAGAACCTTCCACGGACCTGAGAATTCCGCTTTCAGGGGATTGCCAGGCATAGGAAGTAAAACCAACACCTTGTCACCTGCATTAAAAACCCTATCTCGTGTTTTAACGTCATACTTTAATTTCATCGAGGCCTGGGCTTTCGCCAAATGTTCCTGAGCAAATGACCGTGCTCTAAGCAATTTCTCCTGCAAATCTGAAAAATAATCCAATACATTAACTTCGGGAGTCTCTCCTTCCCAGTGTTCTCTCACTACATCCAAAGGGCCTCGAACACAGTGACCAAAAATAAGCTGGAAAGGAGAGAGACCCATTGACTCATTGGGGATCGATCGTATTGCAAACAATGCATAAGGTAATTCCTTATCCCAATCATTCCCAGTCTCAAAACAAAATTTTTTTAGCACAGACTTCAAGGTTTGGTGGAACCTTTCCACCTGGCCTTGGCTTTCCGGGTGATATGGTGCAGACTTCACGTGTTTAATACCAAACTCATTCATTTTCCTTTCAAAATACCTACTCGTGAAATTAGTGCCACAGTCACTCTGAATTACCTTAGGAAAACCAAATCGGGTAAAGAAACCAACCAACACTTCAACCACCTTTTCGGACCGTATACTCCTCAATGGGATAGCCTCAGGGAAGCGAGACATTCTATCAACCATAGACAATATATATTCATTCCCACCGCGCGTCCGCGGCAGGGGACCCACTACGTCAATTATCACTTCCCGAAAGGGTTCGCTCACGGAGGGTATAGGAATTAAAGGAGCCTTGGGTATTTTCTGGTTAGGTTTCCCCACCAACTGGCACACATCACAAGATAATACGTGTCTCTTAATGTCCTTACGCATCCCAGGCCAAAAGAAATGTTCAGCAACCTTTTGAAAGGTTTTCCTAACACCAAAATGTCCCAACAAATCATTTTCATGTGCTAAATACATCAATTTATTTCGGTACCTTTCCGGGACAACCAATTGTCTGCACGACTCTACCTGATGGGCAGGTGCATTAGCCGACCTACTCAACCTGTAGAGCAAACCTTTCTCTTTGACGAATACTGGTTTCACCAAATCCTCGGGATTGCCGAGTTCTAATTTAGAAAACTCCTTACTCTGTGCCATTTTGAACGCCTTAGCGTCAATTTGGATGACCAAAATTGACGATTTTCTTATTACTACAACCAGTCCTCATGTCAGTCATTTGTCTGTCTACTTGATATAAATCTAAGTCAACATCCTCGAGATCCATCTCCCGAGCTCTAGATCGAGTTACTACAGAGACAGGCTTATAAAAATTAGTTTCAATCTCATCGCCTTCACAAGTCACATTCAGGAGAGTCAAAATCGGACATATATTATCAATTGCACCTTCACCTTCAGTCAAATCATTCCCTAAAAGGAGGTGAATACCGGGAACTGGCAAACTGTCTACCACAGCCAGTTTAGCAGTCCCTTTAAAATACTTGGTGTGAATATTAAACTTCTCTAAAGGACAAGACGTAATAGAGTTCGGGAAACCACCCAACACCACAAATTCATCATTAGAAAATACAAAATCCTTTGGAACAGCAGTTTTTAATATGAGAGACTGTGCTGCTCCAGAGTCCCGTAATACCTTTAAACAAACCTTTGTTTTTTTATTGTTACCAACAAACACAGATCCGTCAGAAATGTACCTCTTAAATTTTAGTCACTTTTCCTGTTCCATACTTTGGTTTACGTTTGTCGATTTTTCAGCTACAACAATGTTTACTGGATTAGACCTCCTCTCCTTAAAGTTTTTCCAACCGTAACAATTAGCCTTTACGTGTCCTGTCTTGTGGCATCAATAACACTTCACACTACTACTACTACTACTACTACCAAAATTTCTACCACTACTACCACCACCATTAACCGATCTACTACTGTTTACGAAACTACGCGAGTCGCTTACACCTCTGTCTTCATTAGAAAGTTTTTCTGACCTGTCTTTATTTGACCTTAATGTTCCTTTAGAAGACTGACGATTATTACTATGTGTATTATATTCATGGGGGAAGAACCTATCCTGATTAATTCTTTTCCTAAGGGGTTCCTCCCGATGGGTAAGTGCATACTCGTCGGAAGCAATTGCTATTTCCTGAATGGAGTCTAGTTTCAACTCTTCCAAATGAATTCGCAAGTCACGACTCACGTTCCTCTTAAATTCCTCTGCCAGAAGCAGCTCTTTCAGTTTAACAAAATTGTCTACTTCTTTGGATTTCAGCCAATCATCGAGAAACTGAACTTTCTTTCGAGCAAACTCAACGTAAGTGACGTCAAGATCCTTTCGCAGATTACGAAACTTCTGTCTGTATGCTTCAGGCACCAAATCATAAGCTTTCAGCACAATACTTTTTACGGTGTCGTAATCCGCGGAGAGATCGTCACTAAGATTATTATAGACCCTTTGACCTTTACCCACCAAACGACACTGAACTAATGTTGTCCACATATCCTTTGGCCAGGCAAGCTTCTTAGCAATCTTTTCAAATGACACAAAAAACTCATTAACCTCCTCCTCGGAAAAGTGTGGTACCAGTTTTAACGCAGCGAACATATTAAACCTTGTTTCATCAACACTAGAACTATTATTGCTACCATTCTTTCCCTGATTCAACTTAATCTGTAATTCAGGTACCTCAATTTCATGCTCTCTCTCTTTTGCCCTTTCATCGGCTCTAAGTTGTAGAGCTCTAAACTCCAGTTCCTTCATCTTGGTTTTTTTCTTTCAAAATTTCAATTTGGTCATCACCATTATCAATAGAATTTTCTTTACCTTCACCTTCTAATTCCTCCACCTCCTCACGCTCACTCTCATCCAGCCTACTACTTTCCAGAACATCCTTCCTATCAAAAGTCTCTCTATATATCTTAGCGGCCTTCAAGACCTCAAATAACAACGGTCCCTTCTTAACCTCAGTGGCCAAACTTAAATCCAAAAACTCTGCAATCAACCACAATTGATCCCTTTTCAGTTTAAACAGATCCTTTTCCCAGTTAACACTAGCCAAAAAGTTCGCTACCTCAGCTTATTCACCCTCTAAATAATGCCTCCTGAATTAATTAAATAGAAATAATCACTCTAAATACGTTCAGTGGCTTGACCGCCTCTCCAAGAGCCGTTTACAGTTGAAAATTATGTCGCTTAACTGAATCCTGGCAAGGTCGCCAAATTATGTAATGAACTCAAGATTGATTATGTTCATCCAGGATTTTTTTTCAGACTGGCTCAGTGCCAAAATACCAGGCAAGAACCAGCAGCGACACAAAATTCAAAAAGCAAAATAACTCTCAAAGAGGGATACAAAAAACACTGAATCAAACTTAACAATAAAATTTAATTAACAAAAGTAGTCTTAAATTACATAAAGTAGTCCTCGAAAAGCTTTCTTAGGAACTGGAAAAACACATACACTACTGTACAATAATAACTCTCGAACCGTCACACGCCTACCTAACTTATATACCTCAGTCGAAGAGAAAGAAAAGGTGTAGGAGGTAGAAAAATACACACTTTCCCTAGCATACGACAGTTAGAGTTCCAGAGTGAAGTAAACCTTAAAACTAATTAATTTTACAATAATTATCAAAATACACCTTTAAATAATAATATATCCGAAATTGGCGATAATACTACACTTTACAGGTCACGAGGAAATATCTGAAGAATGCTTGCATAAGTAATCAAAAACCGCACCGAATCCGTAATTAAAGATCATTATAGCATCACCAGCAATTGCCCTACTTCTGGATCACTAGGGGTGTTCTTGCACCGAGGGGATCACTGGGGCAACGTAAATTGTCTATATGATTTAAGCAGGCGAAGGAAGAACTTATACGGTTCGCTTACCGTTCTCCGTCACTAGAAGGCCTCCTCACGACTCCAGGAGGTCAGACACACGGCAACAGCCAGCAGCAGTGGCAGGCAGCAGCACACAATCAATAGCAATGCTTAGAAGGATAAAATCCATTAGCAGGAGCCTCTCCAATTAAATGGTAGCTGCAGGATCAGGAACAAATATCTTCCGATTATCAAGCCGTGATAAATGCTGTAAGACCTCCTCTATTGGGGAGCCGACACTCTCTGCCCTGCTGCCCAAAAACGCACTCCAAGTAAGGAGAGAGAGAGCGAAAGCAAAACTATGTAATGGGGCAGTTCAACAAGCTAAGCACCGAAGACGGGCAGTCCGCTCCACAAAACATGAAAAGCAGAAAACAAAATATGGTTAATAAACACTATACAAATGAACACAAACAAAACCTTGGCCGGGGATACAAGAATATTCCAAGAGAACTTTTCGTGACTTAATTAAAACAAATGACAAAAACCACGAACAAAATATTTAAAGTAATTATGGATTACAGCTCCCCGGGACAAGGAAAAATAATAATTTATTATTTTTTTTTTTAAAGGTAACTCCTAGCTAATATTAAACTATTAACTTGTAATGCAAGCAAATACATAAGCATTGTGCACAAAAGTAAAAGCAAATATCAAAAACAAATATTTCATAAACCAAAACCACTATCCTTAAACATTAATATCAACTCTAAGATTATATATAGATAATGTCAAACTCAAACTTATGTTAAGAAAACTTCCCAACACCGGACAAGAAAAAAAACAAATTAAAAATAATTGCTCAAATGTGATTGATACAGAGTCCTTTACCCTTACACAACTACTCTTGGATTGCCACCTCATCATTTTCATTACCGAATGTCCTGGAGAGAACATCAGGGACTACGTTGTCTTTTCCAGCCACGTGACAAATAAAAAGGTTATATTCTTGGAGTAAAAGACTCCAGCGCAAAATGCGCTGATTTTTATCTTTAAATTTATTGATAAAAATTAAGGGATTATGATCTGTAAAGACCTTTATTGGACATACTGAGTTAGATAAATACACTTCAAAATGTATGATGGCTTTCACCAAGCATAAAGCCTCTTTCTCAATGGTTGAGTAACGTCTCTCTGCCGGTAACAACTTCTTGGAAAAGTAGGCGACTGGATGCGAGGTACCATTTTCACCCTCCTGCAACAGGACAGCACCTAAACCTGTGTCACTGGCATCTGTAGCCAAACAAAAAGGCAAGGAAAAATCGGGAGAACGTAACAAAGGATAGGTTATCAAAGTACCTTTCAATTTTTCAAATGCATTCTGGCACTCGTTATTCCACATAAACTTTACATCTTTCTTTAACAAATTTGTTAAGGGATTAGCAAGGTCAGAAAAATTCTTAATAAACTTTCTATAATAACCAACTACACCCAAAAATCTACGAATACCTCTCTTGTTTCGAGGAGCTGGGAAGGCTGTAACTGCCTCAACATTCGCTCTCTTAGGAGCGATCTTACCCAAGCCAATTTCATGTCCTAAATAAACCACTTTTGCTTGAGCAAAATCACTCTTCTTTAAATTTATCACCAGACCAGCCTTCCTCAGCACCTCGAACAGCGCTCTTATCCTCTTAAGATGAGTTTCCCAATCATCACTGTAAATCACAAGGTCGTCAATATATACCACACAACCCTCCAGTTCACATGTAATAAAGTTCATCAGCCTTTGGAAGGTGGCGGCGGCATTCTTCATGCCAAATGGCATCACCTCACATTCATAGAGGCCGTCACCCGTCACAAAGGCTGATATTTTCCTTGCCCGGGGTGTAAGACCGACCTGCCAATATCCTTTTAACAGGTCAAATTTACTTATATAACGGGTAGATCCCACTTTATCCATACAGTCTTCCACCCTGGGCAAGGGGAACGAGTCCGTTTTTGTTACAGAGTTGACCTTGCGGTAGTCAAAACACATCCTAGGCTGACCATCCTCCTTCCTAACCAAAACTACCGGGGAGCTCCAAGGACTGCAGCTCGGTTTAATGAGGTTATGGTCAAGCATGTATTTAACTTCCTTACTGACTATTTCTCTCTTGAGGGGGTTCAGTCTATATGGACATTGCTTAATAGGCTGAGCATCCCTAACATCAACGTCGTGTTGCAAAATATGAGTCCTACCAGGTGCATCCTGAAAGAGATCTTTGTATTCATTAATTAAATTATTTAGAGGTGCAGCTTTTTCTGCATCTAAGTGCTAAAATTTAGTATTCAGATTATTTAAAACATCAGAATTATTTTCCAAACCACTTGGGCTAACCGCAAATTTATCGCCCATGAACTGTTCATTTTCGACATTAACTACAGAAATAGGTACTACAGATTCTTCTACAGACCTGTCAATAAAAGATTTTATCATATTAACATGGCAAATACGGGTTTTTCTTCTCCTATCAGGAGTTTCAATCAGGTAATTTACATTGTTAATTTTCTTCAGAACCTTCCACGGACCTGAGAATTCCGCTTTCAGGGGATTGCCAGGCATAGGAAGTAAAACCAACACCTTGTCACCTGCATTAAAAACCCTATCTCGTGTTTTAACGTCATACTTTAATTTCATCGAGGCCTGGGCTTTCGCCAAATGTTCCTGAGCAAATGACCGTGCTCTAAGCAATTTCTCCTGCAAATCTGAAAAATAATCCAATACATTAACTTCGGGAGTCTCTCCTTCCCAGTGCTCTCTCACTACATCCAAAGGGCCTCGAACACAGTGACCAAAAATAAGCTGGAAAGGAGAGAGACCCATTGACTCATTGGGGATCGATCGTATTGCAAACAATGCATAAGGTAATTCCTTATCCCAATCATTCCCAGTCTCAAAACAAAATTTTTTTAGCACAGACTTCAAGGTTTGGTGGAACCTTTCCACCTGGCCTTGGCTTTCCGGGTGATATGGTGCAGACTTCACGTGTTTAATACCAAACTCATTCATTTTCCTTTCAAAATACCTACTCGTGAAATTAGTGCCACAGTCACTCTGAATTACCTTAGGAAAACCAAATCGGGTAAAGAAACCAACCAACACTTCAACCACCTTTTCGGACCGTATACTCCTCAATGGGATAGCCTCAGGGAAGCGAGACATTCTATCAACCATAGACAATATATATTCATTCCCACCGCGCGTCCGCGGCAGGGGACCCACTACGTCAATTATCACTTCCCGAAAGGGTTCGCTCACGGAGGGTATAGGAATTAAAGGAGCCTTGGGTATTTTCTGGTTAGGTTTCCCCACCAACTGGCACACATCACAAGATAATACGTGTCTCTTAATGTCCTTACGCATCCCAGGCCAAAAGAAATGTTCAGCAACCTTTTGAAAGGTTTTCCTAACACCAAAATGTCCCAACAAATCATTTTCATGTGCTAAATACATCAATTTATTTCGGTACCTTTCCGGGACAACCAATTGTCTGCACGACTCTACCTGATGGGCAGGTGCATTAGCCGACCTACTCAACCTGTAGAGCAAACCTTTCTCTTTGACGAATACTGGTTTCACCAAATCCTCGGGATTGCCGAGTTCTAATTTAGAAAACTCCTTACTCTGTGCCATTTTGAACGCCTTAGCGTCAATTTGGATGACCAAAATTGACGATTTTCTTATTACTACAACCAGTCCTCATGTCAGTCATTTGTCTGTCTACTTGATATAAATCTAAGTCAACATCCTCGAGATCCATCTCCCGAGCTCTAGATCGAGTTACTACAGAGACAGGCTTATAAAAATTAGTTTCAATCTCATCGCCTTCACAAGTCACATTCAGGAGAGTCAAAATCGGACATATATTATCAATTGCACCTTCACCTTCAGTCAAATCATTCCCTAAAAGGAGGTGAATACCGGGAACTGGCAAACTGTCTACCACAGCCAGTTTAGC
>NC_090738.1:102202008-102224508 GCF_036898095.1 Palaemon carinicauda
TACTGTACCTTCCTGTTCCAGTAAGTCTGGTTCAAAGAGGGACAGAACAACAGAGTTTTTTAGTCTGAGTCTGTGTTTGTCTGGCTTGGGGTAGAGTCTCCCTCGCTGGCCTGACACAGACAAAGGTGGCTTAGCCTCCTCAGGTCACTACCGAAGGTTTCTGTGGATATGATTCCTTCTTTTGTGATCTACCAGACTAGTCCTTGTTGCTGTTCTCGGGGGAGGATAAGTTTCCTTCCCTGGGAGTAGCAACACCTTCCTTGCTTTGGTGCTCTGGGAGCTGGCAAGTATTGCTGGCCTTCCCCCTTAGATCTCCCTTAGGCTAAGATAAGTTTCTTGGCTGCGGGTGATCCGTCACTAAAGCAAGGTTGGTAGGACCCTCTTTGTCCCTGCCCCCTCTATCTCCGTAATGGCCTAGCCATTACAGTACTGTACGTCGTTCTACATCTGGACCTAGTATAGGTTAGGATGTGGAATTGACTCAGCCCCTTGCCGGCCGGCAGCAAGGGTCTTATATTTTGAGTGCTGCCCGGACCTCCCTTGGTCCCTCATCTATGCCTGCCTGTAGAGCCAGACGGCATTGGTCAGGAAGCCTGAATTAGATTCTCCCCTTCCTTATATGCACTCTTTCGGATTGCCGGGCTTGGAGGTAGTGTACACTCTTATCCCGGCATCCATTCTATTTTTCTTCTAGTGCTGTACCCGACCCGGCTGCCGGCCTATGAGGCCGGCAGCCAGGCAGGTGTAGTCCTCTGGTTCTTTTGCTGCCGGCTGGCATCGGTCTTGTACCTTTGCCGGCCGGCTAATGTCAGCCCTTGTCTGCCGGTCACCAAGAGTGTGGCCGGCAGCTGGGTACTACCTTGTGTAGTTGCCGGCCGCCAGCCATTGCCGACCGACATTGGCTGTTGCCGGCCGGCACATGCATTTGAACCAGAGTTCTGCCGCCTTATAGCTGTTAAGTAGTATACTTTAAAGCTAGTTATGGTGTGTGCCGGCCGGCAAGTGCCGGCAGGCACGTATCCTCCTATACTGTACTAGTATTCTTCAGTAAAACATATACAGTAAGAAGAAAACTATGGTATGGGTTTTGGTACAGCACTGTGTGTTCTAACACTTTTGTGTTTTCTTGCACAGTCCTTTGCTGTTGCCCTACAGATAGGAAAGTGAGTTCTTTCCTGTCTATTATCCGGGATTTTAAAATCATTGCTTAGGTGTGAGCTTCACCTGTTTCCTCTGGAAACCTTGCATTGGTTACTCTAGAAGAGATTAACCATTTGATTTTATTATCTGGAAGGCTGCAACAATGGGTTGTGAGGGAAACACAAGTGTGTGTCTTTCCTTTATGAATTGTTATGCTATACTATGCATATCCAGTGATACATAGTTCACTTGATACTCATGGAAATTTCTTCTCTTTACAGGGGGACCCTCCAAAGTGCGGAAATGTTTTCTGCAACGTCCGCAGCAAGAACCTCTGCGGACATGAGTTTTGTAGGAGACACGCAGCATGCGCTGTCTCCAAGGATGATCTCCAGTATTGGGACCCTCAGGTATGTATTGTGTGCACTAACCTGATTACTGAGGCCTTTGATTCCCCTAAGACGGCGGAATCAGGGGATATAGCAAGGGAGAAGCTTCGTACCTGGGTAAGGGGCTTCCAAAAGAACACCTCTGGCCCTTATCTTCCAAGTGAGAAGATGAGGGCGTATCTTTTCCCTAAGGCATCAGCTGATGCAGTGATTCCCCAGCCTCAAGTGGAGATCCCCCAAGGTCAGATCCAGGTGGATGCTGAAGTCGCGGTCACGATGCAAGACATCCAGTTAGATGACAGGATGTCTGACGTGGACGAGCGTTTGGAAGAAGACCTCCTGGCAGAAGGCCAGGATGAAGTTCAAGCCCCGGACGTCCTAGAAGAAGAGGTCGACGAGGTGTCGGCCACTCCGGTTCAGATTCCGGAGCCTATTCCCTCAACATCGGCCGGTCTCCCAGTAGAGCTGGGACAGGCCCTCTCTTCGATTGTTGGAATGATCCAACAAATGCAGAAGGAGAATCAGGAGAAGGCGGCTGCTATGGATCGGCGGATGCAGTGCCTTGCAGAATCACATGGGCCCCAGAAAAGGCTCAATGTGAAAGACCTTCCCTTGTGCTCCGATGCTAACCCATGGAGGTATGCTGAGCACATGCCAATGACGACTGGAAAGATCGTCATCTCGGATAAGCTGGGCTCAGTTCCCCTAGAGGAGGTGGAATTCTGGCCCAGCAAGGCATCATATCCGGATTGCTATGTCCGGCTGAGGAAGGAACCAGCTTCAAAGGAGGAGACAGAGCCGAAGGAGGTCATAGTGATGGACCATACTAAGGCTCAAGCTCTGCTTTCATCCTCGTTGAAAGAGAGGGGCTTCTCTAACTCAAAAGTAGCTGCATTGAGCAAGAAGCTCCCTTCCTTTGTGTCCTCTCCTGCTAGAGCCTTCCCCTTTTTACAGAGAGGGTTTTTGGCTGTACTAAAAGCAGTCGAGGCCGACAAGCCTTGCCCCTCCCTGAAGGAGTGTAAACCCTTGTCGCTGGCCCTGCCTATGGACCACAAAGACTAGAAGGACGTCCATCTTACGTTCTCAGTTGGGAAGTTGGAGGCTGATATCGCTTGACGTCAGTTCGGCGAGGACCTCCTTAAGCTGTCTGACTTTCTCTTGCAGAGAGAGTTCGAGACAAAAGAAAGACTGGCTGCTTCAATGTCTCTTCAGACTACTCTTGAGACGATGGCAAGTGACCCCAAGGTCCATGAAATGTTCATGGTGGTGGCCAAGACTCATCTGGCCACAGTGACGAAGGACCTTTATGGCTTCGTCAAGGCGAGGAGAGCTTGTAGGGAGTTCGTGTTCACCTCGGCTACGGTGAGGCACGAGCCAAGGAAACTAATCTCCTCCAACATTTGGGGCAAAGACCTTTTCCCTACCGATTTGGTCAAAGAAGTAGTTGATAAGGCCGCCTTGGAGAATAGAAACCTTCTCCAGAAGTGGGGCCTGGCTATCACAAAAAAGTCTTCCCCGGATGAAGGTCCTCAACCAAAGAGGAAGACTATGAGGACTAGGCTACCGTCTCGGCCAGCCAAGCCTTTTAGACAGCAACAGCAACTGCAATTGCCATTGCCTCCAGTGCCCCAGATCGTGGCACAAACCCCGACCACTTTTCAGTGGGTACCCCAGGCCGTGTCGACACAGTCCACGGCATTCACCCCATCGTTCGAAGGGCAGTCTACTTCCTTTCGAGCAAAGCCTAGAGGGGCAGCCAGAGGCTCGTCTGGGCGCCCCTCAAGGGGAAGGGGATTCAGGGGTGGTCGTGGTCAGGGAGGCAAGACCTCGGGACGGCAGTCCAAGCAGGATGATACTGGTAGGAGGGAGACTTCTGAAATTTCGGGATCGGTGGACCTTCGATCCCTGGGCCCACTGCCTACTCAAGAATGGACTGGGCTGGAGCTGGTACAGCACTCAACCTCCGGGCCTTCGGGTTTTCCAACACTCCACCCCCGTTCTGGAGGAGTACGTTCAAGAACTGTTGGAGAAAGATGTGATCCGAAAGGAGAAGTCCATCAAATTCCAAGGGAGGCTGTTGTGTGTTCAGAAGAAAGACTCGGAAAAGCTCAGAGTCATTCTGGACTTGTCGCCACTCAACAAGTTCATGGTGTATTACAAATTTAAGATGCTAACACTGCAACACATAAGGACCTTACTGCCCAAGAGGGCAGATTCCGTCTCTATAGACTTGCCAGACGCCTATTGGCACATTCCAATCAACCGTCGACTCTCCCCCTACCTAGGGTTCAGGCTACAATGAAGACTATACGCCTTCAGAGCCATGCCATTCGGGCTAAACATAGCCCAAAGGATTTTTACGAAGCTTGCGAGCGGAGCTCTCAAACAATTACGCCTAAAGGGAATTCAGGTAGTAGCCTACCTGAACGACTGGTTGGTGTGGGCAGCATCCGAGACAGAATGCTTGCAAGCTTCCAGTCAAGTGATCTAGTTCCTACAGTAACTAGGTTTCAAGATCAACAGATAAAAGTCTCGACTTTCTCCATCTCAAAAGTTCCAGTGGCTGGGAATCCACTGGGACCTTTTGTCACACTGTTTCTCCATCCTGGCGAAGAAAAGGAAGGAGATAGCGGGTTCTGTCAAGAGACTTCTAGATTCCGAAAGGATATCAAGACGCGAAGAGAGGGTACTGAGCTCTCTCCAGTTTGCTTCGGCGACAGACCTAGTGCTAAGAGCACAGCTAAAGGATGCAACCGGAGTTTGGAGAAGTTTTGCATCAATCGTGCGAAGAGATCTGAGAAGACCAGTTCCGCTTCGGCTACGTACTCTTCTCAGGCCTTGGTCCCAAGCCAGACTTCTAAAGAAGTCGGTTCTTCTTCAGCCACCTCCCCCGTCGGTGACGATTCACTCAGACGCCTCGAAGGAGGGATGGGGAGGTCACTCTCATCGGAAAAAAGTCCAGGGGACTTGGTCCAAGCTATTCCAGACCTTTCACATAAACTTTCTAAAAGCTATGGCAGTGCTCCTTACCTTATAGAAAGTTTCCCCGCGTCACTCGATCCACATAAGGTTGGTGAGGGACAGCGAGGTAGTTGTGAGATGCTTGAATCAACAAGGATTGAGGTCACCACCTCTCAACCTGGTGATGTTGACCATCTTCCGATTGGCGGAAAAGAAGAAGTGGTACCTGTCGGCAGTTCACCTTCAAGGAGTCCGCAATGTGACAGTGGACGCTCTATCCAGGTTCACACCGATAGAGTTGGAATGGTCCTTAGACGCAGGATCATTCTCCTTCATTCTGAATCAAGTCCCAGAACTGCAGATAGACCTCTTTGCGACGAAAGACAACAAGAAGTTGCCCCTGTACATGTCCCTGTACGAGGACCCCTTAGCGGAAGCAGTGGATGTGATGTTCCTCAACTGGAAAAGAGGGTCCAGGATTTATCTGTTCCCTCCTCACAACCTTCTGTTGAGGGTCCTCAACAAACTGAGATCCTTCAAAGGGGTAGCGGCAATAGTAGCCCACAAGTGGCCGAACAGCGTGTGGTTCCCCCTGGCATTGGAACTACAGCTGAAGTTTGTACCGCTACCAGATCCAGTTCTGACCCAGCGAGTCCAGAAGTCGACTGTCTGCGCTTCATTACAGAAAACCCAGACCCTGCAGCTCATGATTTTCTCTCCCTAGCGGTGAAAAAGCGTTTCGGGATTTCGAAAGCCAGCATAGACTTCCTAGAGGAATATAAGTGCAAATCTACTAGAAGGCAATATGAGTCATCTTGGAGAAAATGGGTGGCCTTTGTCAAGGCGAAGAATCCGCAGGAGATCTCGACAGACTTCTGCTTATCTTTCTTCATCCACCTCCATGGTCAAGGATTGTAAGTCTGCTTTGACAAGACCCATTCTATATGCCTTCCAGGTCGACCTAGGTAACGAGTTCTTTAATAAAGTTCCGAAAGCCTGCGCTAGGCTCAGACCTTCAGCACCTCTAAAGGCCATTTCATGGTCCTTAGACAAAGTTCTTCATTTCGCTTCTATGTTGTGCAATGAAGAATGTTTGTTAAAGGATTTGACACAAAAAGTTATTTTCCTATTTGCATTCGCGTCCGGGGCCAGGGTTAGTGAGATTGTAGCCCTCTCGAGAGAGGCAGGTCGTGTTCAGTTCCTGGATGGGGGAAAACTGAACCTGTTTCCGGATCCTACGTTTCTCGCCAAGAATGAGTTACCCACCAACAGGTGGGGTCCGTGGAGAATCTGCCCTCTGAAAGAAGATGCATCTCTATGTCCAGTAGAATGCCTAAAGGTCTATCTTCATAGAACTTCAGACTTCAAGGGTGGTCAACTATTCAGGGGAGAAACATCAGGCTCAAATTTATCTCTGAATCAACTCAGAGCGAAAATCACATATTTTATTCGCAGAGCGGATCCTGACAGTACACCCGCAGGTCACGATCCGAGGAAAGTTGCCTCATCCTTAAATTTCTTTAATTGTATGGATTTTCAACATCTCCATTAATACACTGGCTGGAAGTCTTCCAGAGTGTTCTTTAGCCACTATGCGAAGCAAGTAGAGGAACTAAAGAGATCTGTGGTAGCAGTGGGTCGCGTCGTTAACCCTACTGTTTAACTCTGCGAGGAACAGTGGTTTTAATTGGGACGATTAATTTCAGGGTGAGTGTGTAGTTACATACCGTACTACAAACTAAGTGAGGGCACTGAGTTGCCCATGTAGACTGTTCCATTTCCAAAGGTGAACCTAGCATAAGTGCAGACATGTGTGCCGAGCGTTTCTAACGCTAATGTCATTGATTTGTAATACAGACTTTTATGACTTTGATACCTCGGTATCTTAAAAGTGGCATTTAATGTGTTTTCTTTCAGATAAACAGTTCTGTTTACTATCATACTTATGCTTAAAGTTTTGGGTTATCCTCCTCTTATATATATATATATATATATATATATATATATATATATATATATATATATATATATATATATATATATATATATATATATATATATATATATATATATATATATATATATATATATATATATATATATATATATATATATATATATATATATATATATATATATATATATATATATAATTGTGGTTAACCTGTCTGTTTATTGTCTGTCAATGAACTTGTTCTTGAGAACCTTGCGTCTCCTTCACCTGTGTCAATTTATTGGTATAATTGAGCATTAAATTCTATGTACCTTATCTGGGATAATTCTAATAGAATTGTTCCTTTATGCAAGTTAGGTTGCATTGGTTTATGCTTTCCCTTAACGGGAGGACCCCATCCCATAAGGGGACGATGGCGGTTTTACTAGTTTCATCCTATGCGGATATAAACCTTTGTCCAATACAAGTATTGTGTGGAGAACTGGTCGATATTTCATATTGACGCAGTGTTTCTTTACAAACTATGCTTCACTTAATATAGGGCGAGACCACTATATTAGCTTGCCTGGTATTCATACATAGGTATATGTACTCTTCGAGACTTTTCCAGAGTCTAGTAGGACTCTTCCCTGTAGGGGGCAGGAAGCTCTAACATGGTTTATAGTTAGTTGAAAAGATGTATAACGGTAACATCTTAGGTCTCTAGGTCTAGTCGACCGGGAAAAATTACATCCGGGGAGTACGGCACGTTCTGAGAATCCACAGATACAGTAATGCTCTGGTATACTTCCATCAGGACGACATGGCTTGAGCCCAAAAAACGGATTTTGAGCGAAGCGAAAAATCTATTTTTGGGTGAGATGGCCATGTCGTCCTGATGGACCCGCCCTTGCCTTTCCAAGAAAGGGCTGTAGGACCCCTCCCTACATACAGTATCTGTATTACCTCGTGTACGCTACAAGGAATACAGATGGCACCAGGATTGGCGCCAGGCACGCTTACGAATCGGGAGATAGGGAGCCTTGGGAGCGGCTCCCCCTTTTTCTTTCCCGAATTCGTTTCTTGCCAACTGCCCCTTGCGAGACGAAATCTCTGTTCGGGATGCAGATTGCCATGTGGCGTGTCAAGAATACGTCCTCTGATATGTCGCGATATCCCTTTCACGAGGGATACTCGCTCCAGGAGTTAGAATTCTGGTACCTTGAGGTAAATTCTCTGGGAATATCGCCGTAGTTGTAATATACCCTAGGAAGCTACCCTATAGGAACTTCCATCAGGACGACATGGCCATCTCACCCAAAAATAGATTTTTCGCTTTGCTCAAAATCCGTTATATATATATATATATATATATATATATATATATATATATATATATATATATATATATATATATATATATATATATATATATGTATATATATATATATATATATATATATATATATATATATATATATATATATATATATATATATATATATATATATATATATATAATAGTGTATAAATGTGTGTTAAAATGTTTCCAGGTTTTGCAAGAGGAAGACATTTGAAAAATATTGCATTCAATGAATATGTTCATATATATATATATATATATATATATATATATATATATATATATATATATATATATATATATATATATATATATATATATATATATATATATATATATATATATATATATATATCACTTCTTGTTTAATGCAACAGTATATCAGTTAATGTTTGATAAATCAACATTGCACTAAGTGAGTTCTACCCACAATGGATAAAGATTATCCCACGAGAAATACAGTGTCTTTCTTTTATGTATTTCTATTGTATTGATAATATATAGAACTCTCATTTCCTTTTTCAGACTTATAAAAATTAATTATATTCCTACAGTGAAACTAATAATCTTTCTCATGGCATGTTCTGCCTCACCCGTTCCTAATACCATTTTATTTAGCTTATCCAAAAGTTGTTGTAATTTGAACATAATTCAATGTTTCCTCATTAATTTTTATGTTATTTTTTTCCATATATTTCTGGTCATAAAGGATGACAACACCCAAAAGAATAGATTTCAAGAAACACCAAATGTTTGATTTTTAACTCAATTTTGGGAAATAATAGAATATTTATGGTTAAGTCTAACAAACCAACTATTCGTAAAGCCAAATAGTATATATATATATATATATATATATATATATATATATATATATATATATATATATATATATATATATATATATATATATATATATATATATATATATATATATATATATATATATATATATATATATATATATATATATATATGAACATTACAAAGACACCATATAGTAATGAACTTACCCCCATAAACAAATATTGAAATTACTACGACTATTATTTTTTTATGCTTCATATTATATGCCACCATTAAAACCCACAAGGCAAGACCACATCCAATAGGATGTTGTCAATACTTAAAGTCTAGCTCACAAAATCATATGTAAAAATATGTGGATGGCGTTTGGTAGTGGCTCAGCATTGCGGTATCATGAAGTGAGGTTAATAGCTCAAACACTTGGTCCTTAAACGTATGGTGAATTTCCTGTATTTAATGGATTCAGTGGAAATGATGTGACATTTATTTGCTGGAAAGGGAAATCGTACAACTTGGTCAATATGGAATGCATAATGATGATGCCACAGGAGCTCTTTCCATACTCTCTTAGCCACCTACCAAAAAATATTTTACACATTTTCTGTCTATAATTGGGAGAATTGTAGTAACCATGTATGAACGTAGAAATGAAGAAACTAGTGTTCATGCCAAAAGACATATATACACTGTTCACTCAGAAAGGATGGGCAATTTAAAACATCCAACGCAGGATGCTCTAGCTCAACGTTTACTAAGAGTAAGCTACGACGCTGGTCATATATGGAGTCAACCCATGATGGGATATTCACAATTACCAAGTCCTGGAGACTTTGGGTGGATACCGGATAAAGCCCCATTACAATTGATTTTGAAAGGGGTGAAATTATCTCAAGCTAGTTAAGCTTACCGTGAAATTATCAAATGCGACTGCACAAAAGGTCGCTGCAAATGTAAAGATGTGGGTCTTACCTGCACAATTCTCTGGAAATTTGGAGGATATGAATAAACAATTGTACAGAATGGTATATAAACTACATAGAACACTGCATAATATCATCGCTGTTAGGATTCTTCAGTCAAGGTTACTCAGGATATTACAACTTTGTGTATAGTCAGTGTAATACTGCTATAGGCAGCGATACTCTCTCTCTCTCTCTCTCTCTCTCTCTCTCTCTCTCTCTCTCTCTCTCTCTCTCTCTCTCTCTCTCTCTCTCTCTCTCATAACTTAATAATCTCACGCAAAAGCTTACGCAAATAACAATGGCAGATTTGAATGGATATTGTTTCTTTATGGTACAAGTTTGCTATAAAGTATTTTTATAGTAGATAATTCTACAACTTCCATAATGCTTTCTCATATAAAATTACAGATATTATGCCTCATTACTATTTCATATGACAAATATTACTACACTGTTGAAAAAAAGCCGTAATATTGATCGGAAAATCTCCGTAAAAATATACTGTTCTCAGCCTTATATCAGTAAAAGACAGGCAACCGCAATTTTACCCTACTTTGTTATTATCTTTGACGGGTTGGTGACCGTAATATTACTCCTTCACGTCAATATATCCGTTTCTTAAACGGTAGATCCCAGGCAACATTTATTCCAGGATTTCTACTGTTTTTTTAATGCAAATTTTTAACACTGTGGTTAAACATGTAATCGATGGGTGAATTTTATATGATTTTTGGCCTGTAGTTTTAGTGTAGATAAAATGTTCTATTATTTGACTATTTACAACTTTTTTTTTTTTTTTTAAATACTCTTACATTACTGGTCATTAATTTTTCTTTTTACTTTTATTAAAAAAATATACAGGTAATAAACTATTTCTTGCAAATACATATGTATAATATAAACATATATACTTTAATATTGGTTTTCCCGGTGTTTTTTATAATTCAACATTTTCATACACTAACATTGGTCATTCAGATAAATATTTCTATAACATGATAAAACAAGACTAGTTAATAATGCAATATCTGTCCGTTACTTGTACTCTTTAACAGAATTATTATTGTTTTGGTATGGTGAAGGTTTAAAATAGCTATTGTAGTGAATAATTCTAAGATTTTCCATTATTTATAAATGGTATTTGTACGGAATAACATTGCTATATCAAATGTCAGCAAGTGAATATAATCTTAGTCTATAATCTTTTTAATACGACCCAAATTGATCAGTAAATTGAGTGATACCATATAAAGATTTGAAACTAATGGGTCGGGAAATATGGGCACAGTCACAAAAACTACATTTCTATCACCAATGATATTCAAATTATATAATTGCATTAATTTTTTAAAGAGGTCAATTCGGAAAATGGTTGGTATGGAAGCAACAACACATCCAAGAAAGGTTACGTCTTGGAATCATTATTATTATTATTATTATTATTATTATTATTATTATTATTATTATTATTATTATTATTATTATGATACCAAATGGCATACTTGTTTCACAAAGTGAGGTAGTAAGTGAGAGTAAAATCTGAGAAATGGAAGATATTTGAAAGCGTGCATGTGATTTTTAACCTATTGGATGATTGAGCCTCTGAATTGGAACTTCACGTCTCACCAACCACTCGTTAAACTAAATCGGCTATCAGGTGAAGCAGGGTTGCCATGCAGTAGCGTGAATGTAAATATTTTACATTATTTGTTTATTTTTACTAGGTACTTCACTGTAATCAAATTATGTTACTACATTAATATTATAAGCATATTTTTGTAGAAACTGAGAAAAACTCTGTAGATACGTATTTTGAAAAGAATATTTTGCAGAAAATCTTAATGCTGGTGAACGAATCGGTTGGCAGCATTGTTCGAGTCTTTTGTTTACATCTGGTGATCTGCTGCGTGCGTGTCAAGATACTATAAGCTATAGGAATTGTTGATACTCGATACGATGTCGATTAGTGACAATGAGTGTGATGATGTTCCACAACCCACCACATCGAGTGGCAGTTGCCTATATTGGAGTTTTATATCGAAAAACAACGAAGGCTGCAAGTGCGAAGAGATAACACATGGTGTGTAGATTACGTATTCTTCATGTTCTAATTACGAGTCCGATATTGTTGATGGAGATATCGATCCAGATTACAGTTCTCGAAGTGAAAGGGCTGAAGCAAGTCATAAGACGTCTGGAAGTTCTAGCAAGTAGTATATTAGCCAGGACACCGGCAGCTCTTCGGTGTGATTGAAAACTTTTCCAGCTCTTCACTTCGCGGCTGAACGTGTTATCACTCCTTTTGCATGCTGTAATAATATTATTGCTCTTGGTACTTTCCATGTTAGATTTAATTCCATGAATTGATTTTATAATTATTTTCAATATCATTTTCTTGTTCGTGTCCTTGTGTGTATGTAATATGGGTCAACAGTAATGTACTTTTTATCAACTTTAGCATTGCTCTTCCTCTATCTGGCAGTCAATCATGCCATTAATCACGTACCATCTGATCAATCATACCCGCTCAGATTCGATAGTGCCTTTAGTGTCTGCAACCTAACATCCTTGTGAGCTAAAGTTGGGGGGTTTTGGGGAGCCTAAAGGTCTATTGTGCTGAGTCATCATCAGCCATTGCTTGGCTCTCCCTGGTCCTAGCTTGGGTAGAGAGGGGTATTGGGCACTGATCATATGTCTCTAGGCATTGTCCTGCATGATTGGGCAATGTCACTATCCCTTGCCTCAGCCACTCATGAGCGACCTTTAAACATTTAAAACCTGAATGAAATTATATTCGTCTGACTACATCAATTTTGCGATTTATCATGCAATCAATCGCGTATCATACGGCTATTCATACCATCAATCATGTGCTTGGCCAATCTAGTGGACTGAAAGATTCACATAAACCTAACCTGATAAAAATTATAAAGATCTGACTAAGTAATTTATCTAATTTTTATCATTTATCTTGGAATCGACCATGCCATTAGTCGTGCCAATCAATTGATCAATCATACGTGTGGCTGACTTATGCTTAGTTACTGGTGCGATATTAAAGTGTTAAAAGAAAGTAAAAGTAAAACGTCCCATGCAATGTCTGTGGAAAGACTCTTTGTTTCAACTCTAAACCATCTGGCATCGACTTTTCCTTTTCCATGAAAGTTTGTGCTAATGCCGCTTCACACTCTTCAACAATATGTCAAAGTCAAAATTCTTTATTCCATCAGTAACAATGGTTATTACATAAATATATATATGATACTTATGTCGAATATTACATTCAATTTCCGACACATACCGTCAATAGATTTCGCGCTAAATCAATGAATAAAAAGACACACACATCCACACACACAGAGATACATGCACACACTCAAACACACACACACACACAAACACACACACACACACACACACATATATATATATATATATATATATATATATATATATATATATATATATATATATATATATATATATATATATATATTATACACACACACACACACACACACACATATATATATATATATATATATATATATATATATATATATATATATATATATATATATATATATATATATATATATATGTGTGTGTGTGTAAGTATGTGGATATATATATATATATATATATATATATATATATATATATATATATATATATATATATATATATATATATATATATACGGTATATGTAAGTATGTGGATATATATATATATATATATATATATATATATATATATATATATATATATATATATATATATATATATACATATATATATATATATATATATATATATATATATATATATATATATATATATATATATATATATATACTCTTACATACACATACACACACACACATATATATATATACATATATATATATATATATATATATATATATATATATATATATATATATATATATATATATATATATATATATATATATATATATATATATATATATATATCTTCTTCTGCTTCTTCTCCCCAGCTGGTTCCCATTTTTATATGGGGTCGCCGTTGCGGATGAGCCGTTTCTATCTTTTTCTATTCTGCCGTTCTGCCTCATCAATACCCTTCTCCTGTAAGTCTCCTCTCACACAGTCCCTCTATCTCTTTCTTGGTCTCCCTCTTCTTCTTCTTCCCTGAACCTCCATCTCCATAGTATGTCTCCCAACGTGGTCCTCATCTCTCCTCATCATGTGTCCATAACATCTCAGCCTCTCTTCTTGCACTTTCTTTGATATTTCCACCACCTTTGTCGACCCCCTTATGTAGTCATTTTTTATCCGATCCTCTCTTGTCATCCCAGACATCCACCTAAGCATTGTCATTTCTGCCACATCCATCTTATTCTCCTCTGTCTTCCTCATGCTTGCTGTTTCCGTTCCATACAGCATTGATGTTCTTACCACTGTCTTATGAAATTTTTCTTTCAACATCAGTGGTATTCTTTTGTCAAAAAGAACTCCCGAGGCTGCTCTCCAGTTGTTCCAGCCTGCCTGTACCCGATGTTTAACTTCATCTTCCATACCTCCTCCAGCGTTAACAAAGGATCCCAAATACTTAAACTTATCAACTCTCTTTATCTGTTCTCCTCTAAGATGAATACTTTCTCTATCATCACCCTCACTGGTGGTACACATATATTCTGTCTTAGATCTACTTATTCTCATTCCTCTGTCCTCCAGTACTTGCCTCCACATTTCCAATTTCATTTCCAGATCTTCCCTGCTCTCTGCGCACAGAACAATATCATCTACATACAATATGTTCCATGGTACTGCCTCCCTTACCTCTTCTATTAAAACGTCCATCACTCTGTTAAAGATAAATGGGCTCAGAGCTGACCCTTGGTGTAATCCTACTCTCACCTCAAACCCCTCTGTCTCCCCAGCACTGCCCCTCACTCTAGTAAATACATTACGGTACATCTCTTGTATCAGTCGAACGTACTTCTCTGGCACCCTGCTCTCCCTCAGACTCCTCCATACCTCTTGTCTTGAGACTCGGTCATAAGCCTTTTCAAGGTCAATGAATACCACATGCAGGTCTCTTTGCTTTTCCAGGAATTTCTCCATTAGTTGCCTCAGACAAAATACACCATCTGTTGTTCCCCTCCCCTTCATGAATCCCATCTGCTCTTTACTTATTTCTACTTCTTCTCTTAGTCTGGCATCTATCATCCTTTCCAGTATTTTCAAAGTGTGGGACATCAATTTAATACCTCTGTACTTCCCACACTCTTGGACATCCCCTTTCCCTTTGAAGACTGGGATCATTATACTCCCACGCCACTCATTTGGTATCTTTTCCTGCTCAAAAATCTTTATCATGAGATCGTACAGTATATCCACTCCTTCATCTCCTAATGCTTTCCATGCCTCCACAGGAGTCATGTCTGGTCCAGTTGCCTTCCCATTCTTCATCTTCCTCAGTGCATTACTACCTCTTGCCTAGAGAAACTTATTACCATGCTAAAATTCACCAGTCCATCCTCTCTTAATAATCTATCATTTTCTTCATTCAACAGCTGTTCAAAATATTCTTTCCATCTCTTTACAATGTCTTCCTCCTTTCAAAGTACTACCCCATCTTGATCTTTTATTTTTTTTGATGTGTGTGATATCTTTGATGCTCTTATTTCTAGTCTTCGATAGCTTGATCATCTTGTTTAATCCTTCCTTTGTCCCCAGCTCATTATACACATCATCATATGCCTTAGCTTTAGCTTGGGCTACTACCTTCTTCACCACCTTGTTTTTCTCTTTGAACCTCTCTCTGTCTTCCCCTGACTGTGACTCTTCCCATCTCTTCTTTGCCTCCTTCTTATCTTTTACAACTTTCTCAATTTCTTCACTCCACCACCAACTCTCCTTTTCTTCCCATATGATACCAGATGTCTCTCCTAGCAGCTCCTTCCCATGCCTTCTCATTACTGCTGCATTTCGTGTCTACCATTCTTGAACATCTTCAATTCCTCTATCAATATCCTCCAAAACCCTTCTTTTAAACTCTCTCATCTTATCTCCTTCTCTCACTAGTTTGTACCATTTAATTTTCCGTATCCCTTTAGCTTTAGCTTTTCTTTCCCTTCTTAGGCACTCGAGTCTTTTTATGGTCTTTCTATGCCAGCAGTCCATACCGGCAGATTATTCTACTTTTTCAAATCCATCGTTTTTCCTGCTTCTTTTGCGATCTATCGGGACCCATTCTGCTGTTTTGATATACATTTATTATCTGTCATTCTCATTATATGTCCTAACCATGTCCATTTCTGTTTTTACATGCTGTTTTCTCTCGTATCCAAGTTGCTCCTTTTTCTGTCTCTTAGTGTTATTTCTATTATTTTTCTTTCCATAGTTCTTTGATTTGTCACTAGTTTATGTTCTAAAGCTTCAGTAAGGCTCCAAGTTCCCGGTTCATAAGTTAATACTGGCAGGACCATCTGATAAAATACTTTTCTTATTAAGAGAAATTGGCATTTAACAAAAGTTCTGCATCCCATGCTTATCCATCATCTAATCTCCGACTCATGGCCTGGAGAATCACTTACTGTCCTTCATAATTACGTATATTCATCAGCAATCGCAAGAGGCTCGTCCATAACCCTTATTTGATGTGTCTGCATATCCATTTAACATTTTCTGAGTTTTATACTGAAATCTTCTATAATTTTCACAAGTCCTCACATGATTCACTAATAAGAATTATATCATCTGAAAATCTCAAGTTGTCAAGGTTTCCTCGTTAATGTCAAATCTTACATTTTCCAAATCTAAATTTTTAAAAACATGTAGGCATGCTATGACTAATTTAGGAGAGATGGGGTCTCTCTGTCTACCTCCTTTCTTAAAGGAAATTTTCTCACTATCTTTATATAGTATTATGAATGCTGTACTTCCTGTATAGATATCTCCAAGTGTTTTAACATAAGATTCATCTATTCCTCGTCTTTGAAGAGCTTTCATGATAGTGTAATGGGTAATGTATTTCATACGCTCTCATACACTGTAATGATGCTCTCTCTCTCTCTCTCTCTCTCTCTCTCTCTCTCTCTCTCTCTCTCTCTCTCTCTCTCTCTCTCTCTCTTGCACTAACCAAAGAAAAACCTATTTAAGCTTATCATTGCATTTTTCACATTGTTGATTAATGCCGCGGTTACCCTTTAAACTTTATTAGCCTGCAAGTTTGGTTGCTAATGGAGTGACTGCTGCCCACTCACCGCTGAGTAGCGCCCTACTCTTTTAATATGCCACCCAAGGAACCAGTTTTATCCACACCGTGTCAATGAAACTGCCACCCTTTGCCAGTGGAGAAGCGTGCAGAAGTTTAGTTTCGTATCAAGGGTATGACTCGCTCAAACCGCAAAGCAGACTATGCCCTAGAGGCAATCCCGTTTAACATTTTCCTAGAAATCTCATAATGGGTCTGCGAATAAGGAGACGCCTTAAAATATGATGCTTATATAACCAAGTGTTTTCAGCTCACTTACCAAATGTTGGGGGATCAAAAGGCTATGCTCACCCTTAGGGAAATAACCAGTATTGCTTGCCTGCAACCTGCTCAGACAGCCCTTCTCAGAAAGTTATAATTCTTTGTGCCCATTGGGTAAAAGACCTACCCAAATTTGTATGCGCCACCATCTCTGAAGTTGATAGCCGTGAAGGAAAAGTTTGATCAAAGTCGACGCGCCCTCACCACCCTCAAAACTTCATTGGTAGGACACAGAGGCCCGCCCCGTGACGGCCGCAGCTGCGATAAAGCCGTCCACCTCCCACATATGCCACCCTTTGCTCAAACCCCAACCAACAGCCTCTACAGCCACTAACTGACTTCCTCAGTTATGCTACTACCACTTCAGTTTTGGGCTGCTGCGCAGAAATATGCGGACGGCTGTCAGTGGCCAAAAAAACCTAAGTAGGCCATTGCTTGTGATGGTGGCTACTCATGAAGGCGTCCACCCACTCTTTGAGAAGGTAACAGCCTTTAAGAACTACCCCATTCTCTTGATTACCAAAGCACTGCAAGAATTCTTGGGCATAATATTCTATTATCAACAGTTCTTGCAAGCCTTCGCCACCACTCTTGCCCCTTAATGCGCCTCTCACAACAGAAAACCAAAAGACCTTCAGTAGATACACCATCAGGAAACGACTTTCTGCAAAACAAAGAATATTTTATCAACTACTGTTGCTCTTACTTTTTCCCTTCCACATACCCCTCTCATTCCCTCCACCTATGCCATTGACGACGCTATTGGTGCAGTAAAAAGCTGTCTAAGGCAAAATCCATCTACTCTACCTCCAACCATGAATTACTGGTGGTACCTTTTGCTGACCGTTGCTTTTTCCACTTCTTAGAGGGTACACCGTCATCCTTCACGTAGACCACATGCCCCTGGTGCACGCATTAACTCATCAGTGCAATGCCTGGTCGGCACGTCAATGTCGGTATCTATCAGCTGTAACTGAATACAATTGCACCCTTCAACACGTCCCTGGGAAAATTTATCTCATTGGTCGCCATCCATCTGGAATTGGATTATAATGCCTTGGCAGCAACGCAAAAAAAAAATGCAAAGGTACCAATCCTTCAGGACATTTTGCATATCCTTCCATCGGGAAGACGTCGCCCTCGACGACTCAAACGCCACAGTCCTCTGTAACGTTATTACTGGTAGACCACGGACGTGGATACTTGCTCCCATGCGCCAACATGTGTTTGATTTAATCCCTGGCCTCTCACATCCCTTACGCAGATCTACTGCACAGCTACTGAAGACTAAATTTATTTAGCATGGTATTACTAAGGATGTTAAGTAATTGGTTTGTGCCTGTACTTCATGCCAAACTTCAAAAGTATAATTACACATGGATTCAGGAGTAGGTACCTTTCCTTAACCTCAGTATCGTTTTTTTCATACACATCAACGTAATAGACCCCTTACCCACATCAAAAAGATACTGTTATCTGTTATTATAAGTGACTGTTTAGTTGGCCTGAACCAAATCATATGCAAAAGGCAACATCCACCTCATGTACTTCAGCCTTACTCTCAGGGTGGACTGAGATTTGGTATCCTTGAGCATATTACATTACTTTCACCTCTCAATTGTGGACATCATTAGCAAATCTCCTGGGCATTACCCTACATCAGACAACCGCCTAAACCCTTGCTACAAATGGAATGGTTTAACATTGTCATCGTACCCTCAAAGCAGCTTTGACGCACAGCAGCAATCACTCCAATTGGTTTACTCAGCTTCAGGGTCCTCCTTGGATTAAGGACCTCTCCTAAGGACAGTCTGGATGTCTCAGCAGCTGAATTGGGTTATGGTGACCCGTTGGTAAAATCTGCTGATTTCTTTCCGTCTGCAACCTCCACTGATAATTTCCAGAGCTTACAAGCCCCCAACGAAGCAACGCATGCTGAAAGATTTAAACACTGCAACACATGTCTTCCCACCGACACTTGCAAGCCCCCACCGACATCCCCTAACCCAGGCACTTTTTTGTTATATGTTCCAAACTGAAGGCGTTTTTAATTAAAATTCGCTGTAAACAAAACTGGGTTTTCATTGATCACCTAAAACCTGGTATCACCTGCAAGATGATCCGTTTACAGTTCACCTCTCCAGGAGAGGGCTTCCTATTTCACTTGTATGTCTTTTTCTTAGGAGAGAGTCATATAATGCACATATATTTCATACACACTCATACATTGTATTGGTATCTCTCTCTCTCTCTCTCTCTCTCTCTCTCTCTCTCTCTCTCTCTCTCTCTCTCTCTCTCTCTCTCTCTCTCTCTCTCTGGCACTGATAAGAGAAAAGCCTGCTTAAGCTTGCCATTGCATGTTTCCCATTGTTATTTTTTATGCCGTTGTTACCCGCAACGTTTGTATATGTATTATCTCCTTTGTATGAAGTAAGGTATGTCAACCTCGTGTTTCCATAAGACCCTTATCAGGCCGCCACAACTCCTGATGTTTTGACAGAATCAAAAGCTTTCTCATAATCTATGAATGCCATACATAGATGTTTGTCATACTCTGCTGATTTTTACATTACCTGATTAATGATATGGCTTATATATATATATATATATATATATATATATATATATATATATATATATATATATATATATATATATATATATATATATATATATATATATATATATATATATATATATACATACATACATATATATATATATATATATATATATATATATATATATATATATATATATATATATATATATATATATATATATATATATATATATATGTGTGTGTGTGTGTGTGTGTGTGTGTATACATGCATATATATATATATATATATATATATATATATATATATATATATATATATATATATATATATATATATATATATATATATATATATATATGTGTGTGTGTGTGTGTGTGTGTGTGTGTGTGTGTGTATATATACATGCATATATATATATATATATATATATATATATATATATATATATATATATATATATATATATATATATATATATATATATATATATATATATATATATATATATATAATGTGCTATTTGTTTACAGATTCTATTACGTTTGCAGAACATGCGTCAATTAAAAGTATCAAAGCTCGATCGAAAAGAGGTTGAATCTTTTCTTGTTGCATGGTAGAAAAAAACCATCATAATTCATTACTATTGACATAAATTTGAAACTATAATACCTTAACCTAATCCCGCAAATAATGATATCCAAAAGCTTCAGAAAATTAAATATACCAATTAACATACCATTTAGCATTAATATGAAAAAGAACGAAAGAATAATAGATACGCAAATACAGAACCCTTGAAATATTAAAGGATATAATCAAGACCTGCATCCTCCTATCTTCATATCATATTGGAATATCAGCTAAACGAATTCACCATGAGTTTTTCTATATGCCTTTAAAGAAAAACTATCATTAGAAGCAGCATTATTACGGCATTGTGAAATAGGATTTATTGTTGAAATATCACCATCGCAGAGTACTTTTATTCCACTTAAGATTTTATGAGAACCGTATAGTCTCCCCCATCAATATCTTAATGCCCTCAGGTCACAAGGCTTTATAGACTCGGGAAGTTTTATGTCAGCATATTTCCTTCAAAGTCCTAGATCTGTTATATTTGGTCATCTGAAAATGACGACGAGTAGTGTGTATTCCAGTGTCTAATACATATTGACTTAATTATTCACGATCCATCTGGTCTGGAAGCTTGAGGAGCAGGCTTTCGGTGCCTAAGGTGCCAACAAGTCAAGTAGCAGACGAGTTCCAACGTATATGGTGAGGCAACTCACTCTCAACTATCTCCGCCTACCTTCTCCTCGAAACATTAAACGTACGTCTGCTTATGGCCCCCTTTTGCCAATCCACACCCGTAAACTTTCTTGATTCGTCAGTCCAACGTCTTCCCTTCCTTCTCGGGCATCTTTCGCAATTTATAGGGACCCATTCAGTAATTCTTAATGTCCATCTAGTGTCTGCCCATGACCATTTCTTCGTCTTACATGTTTTTAAATATTCCCTTTTTATAGAGTAATCGCTCCTGTAATAAGAAGCAAAATTTATTTTAGTTTATCAATACAAAAGAAGGTACACCCAGCCACATAAAATGGAGGCTGCCCCACGTACTTTCTACGATGCCAGACGAACAGTATAAGCATCCTCCGTATTATTTACTTACGTATACTCGTACTTTCTTCATATTTTCTATGTACGTTTTTCCATCAACAGAGAGAGTACGAAAGCCTCTGATAAAGTACGGATGCTTGTAATGAAGTATAGTAAAAGTATGTGTATAATACGGGAGCTGCTCATCCGCTGAGGCACCGATCTCAGAAAATTCACTTATGGATTCTCTCTCTCTCTCTCTCTCTCTCTCTCTCTCTCTCTCTCTCTCTCTCTCTCTCTCTCTCTCTCTCTCTCTCCTCTCTCTCTCTCTCTCAATCAGGCTTAATTGAACTGTCACTCAAACGTAACACATATAAATAAAAAAATGAACACATAATCTCCCCCCCCCCCCCCCCCCCCCCCATCTCTCTTCATAAAATTGCTTTATGCTACAGCAAAGTCAAATATATGCGGAAGTTCTAGTGTAAAAACTCCTTGTTATACACCCGAATACACTCATATACATAAATACATACATAGATACAGAAACTATACAATGTGTTGCATTTTCCAGTCCCTTGAACAGCCGTAGGGAAGAGATAAAAGCTAGAAAGCCAATTCCTTAAAGACTTTATTATAGATATTTTTTTTTTTATTCCTAAATTACAAATTACCGATAATAGATCAGTGAGATGGCGGATTACTAAAAGAAGAAGAAGAAGAAGAAGAAGAAAAAACAGAAACAATGAGTAAAGGTCTAAAAAATATATGAAAAAAAAATATTTGTTCTCCAATCGATTAGTATAAACAGCACTATCAGTCAGTTGCAGATAGGAAATATCATCCTTTTCTCAGAAGCCGCAACATGCAAATATAAACTACAAGCACAACAATACTCTCCTCCAATTCTCCAGTAGATAAGAGGAACTACGGTGTTTCTTGGACTCCTGATAGTAAGCACGTTCTGGGGAGATGAAGTTTAGCCACAGTAGTTCTTGCAGAAGAGAGAAGCCCTTGTGTGAGAAAGTGACACGCAACATGGGCGTTGATCCTTCATTGTTGAAGGGAGGCACAAAATGTACCGAGGCTGAATCGCAAAGAAAAGAACATTATGAGATTTTATGTAAATAAAAAAAAAGAATCGGTGCATTTATTCCATTGTGGCTTGGAAGAACGAGGCAAAATGTTAATGAATCTATAGCAAAGTTGCCTCTTTGTAGTATATTCTGTTTTTTTTTTTTTAGTATTTCTC
>NC_090738.1:102240787-102260787 GCF_036898095.1 Palaemon carinicauda
AGTGAGATTGCGGTCATCAATCACTAAAGGAATATAACAAAGTATGGTGAAAATTATGAACACTTGTATTTACTGAAATACTGCTGAAAACAGCATATTTTCACGAAGAACTTCCACAGTTTTTAACAGTTTATGTTGTATCTCAGCCACGCTAGGAATAAACATGTTATTTGTGATACCCCTCTAAATCGAACACCTGGAAACAGATCAATGCGATGAAGGACTTAGGTAAAAAAAAAAAAAAAAAAAAAAAAAAAATAAGCCAATCATCACTGGATTCTACGAAATCGATCGACCACTAACCCATGGATCAGATTTCGCTAATATTCTAGACATCTGTTACAATAACAGTTCTAATAATGTTCCTTTTGAAACCTCCCCTTCTTTTTGCTATTCGGGGTTTCCCAGGAAATTGGGACAAGCATTTTTTTCTCTCGGATAACAAACAATTGGTGTTTGTAGTCTGATGAAGAGAGAGAGAGAGAGAGAGAGAGAGAGAGAGAGAGAGAGAGAGAGAGAGAGAGAGAGAGAGAGAGAGAGAGAGAGACTAAATATAACATATATTTGAAATAAATAACCTTTTTCGAAGAGAGAGAGAGAGAGAGAGAGAGAGAGAGAGAGAGAGAGAGAGAGAGAGAGAGAGACTCAGTAACAAGTCAGTTACCGTGGCCACTTTCCACTTTCCTCTTGGTAAGCGTAGAAGACTTTAGGTGTGGTAAGTAGGTCTTCTAGGAGAAGGACACTCCAAAATCAAACCACTGTTCTCTAGTCTCGGTTAGTGCCATAGCCTCTGTATCATGGTCTTCCACTGTCTTGGGTTAGAGTTCTCTTTCTTGAGGTTACACTCAGCCACACTATTCTATCTAATTTATCTTCCTCTTGTTAAAGTTTTTATAGTTTATATTGGAAATATTTATTTTAATATTTCTGTTCCTAAGATATTTTATTTTCACTTGTTTCCTTTCCTCAATGGGCTATTTTCCCTGTTGGAGCCCCTGGACTTATCACATCCTGCTTTCTCAACTAGGGCTGCAGCTTAGCAGTTCATAATAATAATAATAATAATAATAATAATAATAATAATAATATGCATTGTTGAAACTAATTATAAAAGGGAAAACTTATCATGATCTGTCAAATAGAAAGCCCAAATTTGGCATTTGAGAAGGAATAAACTATAATCAATATTTTTTAGGAGGCAGATTTGCACCGACTGACAGCGGTGCCCTTTTAGCTCAGAAAAGTTTCCTGATCGCTGATTGGTTGGACAAGATAATTCTAACCAATCAGCGATCAGGAAACTTTTCCGAGCTAAAAGAGCACCACTGCGAGTCGGTGCAAATGGGCGTCATTAAAAGAAATTGACTATAGTTCATTGCAACGAAATTCATCTGTGTAATATATCCAGAGATTAATCAACATCCCTGAATCTTCAATTTTATTTCATAGCTCTTGCGTCATTATTATTATTATCATTATTATTATTATTATTTTTATTATTATTATTATTATTATTATTATTATTATTATTTTTATTATTATTATTATTATTATTATTATTATTATTATAATTATTATAATTATTATTATCATTATTATTATTAATATTATTATTATTATTATTATTATTATTATTATTATGATTAATGGGTAGGCTATAACCATAGCTGGAAAAGCAAAATGCTATAAGGCCAAGGGCCCCAACAGGGAAAAATAGCCCATTGAACAAAGGAAACAAGGAAATAAACGAACTACAAGACAAGTAATGAACAATCTATATTCTACAACGTCTGCTTCTGCACTCGAGTTATGAGAGAACTTTCAATACAAATGAGGGTAATGATTGCGTAGCTGAGGAGGAGGATTAATTATTCAGGTCTGGGTGGACGATGGATTGATAATCTCAACTGCTGCTTCGTTAAGGTAATTTGTATGCGTTATTCGCATGTCATTTCAACATTTGTTTAAACGATTCTATTAACTTATCTATGTTGATTTCTAAACTTTGTGGAAATCATACAAACACATGCACACACATACGCACACACACACACACACACACACATATATATATATATATATATATATATATATATATATATATATATATATATATATATATTTATATATATGTGTGTGTGTGTGTGTGCGTGTGTGTGTGCATATAAAGTCCTTTCTGAGTGGTGATATCTTAAGATGGTGATAGGGTTTGCGTATCGTCATGATCATAAAAGCTGTACTAGTCATACTAGATTGGTTTCCTAGGAGTAATCAGAAAAATATTCTCCCACCATTAGCAATCTACAGTGGCCAGCATGGTTATGGAAACTGGCTAAACCTCAGACATGAATATAGGCAGGTCGGAGGCCTTTGTCTTGCTGTCGAGTAGAAACGGATGCATCCGTTGTTATTGTACATATATATATATATATATATATATATATATATATATATATATATATATATATATATATATATATATATATATATATGCACACACACACACACACACACACACATATATATATATATATATATATATATATATACGTATATATATACACTATATATATATACATATATATATATATATATATATATATATATATATATATATATATATATATATATATATATATATATATGAATGCACACACATAAATATATATATATATATATATATATATATATATATATATAAAAATATAAATATATATATATATATATATATATATATATATATATATATATATATATATATATATATATAGAGAGAGAGAGAGAGAGAGAGAGAGAGAGAGAGAGAGAGAGAGAGAGAGAGAGATCAACTGATACATAGATAATTAAATAGATAGATAAGTAAATGGACTGATATATATTGATATATGTACGTTTTTATACGGGGTATCAGGAAACCCTTATTTTTTGGCATAATTGCACACAATCTAAATTATATACCATTACATCCTAGAAATATTCGTTGCATCTAAGAGAACAATATTATAAGATTACGAAGAAAAACCTAATAATCTTACTGAAAAATCCATTAACTCTTTTTTTTTTTTTTTTTTTTTTTTTTTTTTTTTTTTTGCATCTGAGAAAAGGATTTCATTACGACTCCAGTGCAAAATGCTTTTGAAGTTTATTGAATCTCATCTTTTCCAATATCACACGATGCCAGATGCAAGACGAGGAATAATTTTGCTTCATTATTGGATGCTTGAGAAGTTCTTTCTCGAGTTAATTTTTCTTTGGTTTTCCCTTGCTCTACTCATTAAAGAACGGGAGATAGTAGAAAATAAATCATTGTGAAGAAATGAAATAGGCGGATTCGGGATTAACACTGAAAAGTAGGGATAGTGTTGATCATAGTACAAGTGAAGAGATTAATTTTGTTTGGATTACAAAATAGAACAAACAGGATAGATAAGGAATACCAATTGAAAAAGAAATACCAGGAAGAGGAAGACAATAATGAAATGATCGGAATAAAAAAAAAATCGTAAATAAAAAAGAATATGCTTTTTTTAATTTTGAAAATGAAGTTAGTCTCAGTTACCTAGCTATAATTACTAATCATATTTCAAAAGGATATGTTTGATCTTTTATTGAAGTACCAATATATATTCTATAGCAAATACACAACGAACAGCTAAATTCAACAAATAACATTTCTAGTGTAAAATAGCTAAGAGGTTTCTTTATTGAATTGATAAAAATATTGATAACTCATGTGAAGGGAAAATATAGACATTACAGAAACAGAAAATTTTCTGAAAATTGGTGTCCACGTCATTGACCTTGGTGAGAGAGATGTGCCATTCTTTAAAAAGAGTTGGGTTAGAGAGAGAGAGAGAGAGAGAGAGAGAGAGAGAGAGAGAGAGAGAGAGAGAGAGAGAGAGAGAGAGAAGATATATAACCCCTTAATATTGTCGTCGAAGCGAGGAATAACAGGAAACAGATATTAGGAGGATGTGTTTTTCCTTCTCGGTCATTTCTCTTCTGTTGTTAATGATCAACTCTCATTAATTGTGTCGTTGCGATCTCTTCTGAAAATCATAATTACCAATATTTTTATGCCATGAAAGAGATTCTAAACGAGTTTCTGTCATTTGAGACTGTCTGCTAAGATTGCGTAAACACACACACACACACACACAAACATATATATATATACATATATATATATATATATATATATATATATATATATATATATATATATATATATATATATATATCATCTCCTCCTACGCCTATTGACGCAAAGGGCCTCGGTTAGATTTTGCCCGTCGTCTCTGTCTTGAGCTTTTAATTCACTACTTCTCCATTCATCATCTCCTACTTGGCGCTTTATAGCCGTAAGCCATGTGTGCCTGGATCTTCCAATTCTTTTTGTGCCTTTTGGAGCCCAGTTAAACGTTTGTTGAACTAATCTCTCTTGGCGATTTCGAAGAGCATCCCCAAACCATCTCCATCTACCCCTCATCATGATCTCATCCACATATGGTACTCGAGTAATCTCTCCTATAGTTTAATTTCTAATCCTGTCCTGCCATTTAACTACCAATACCCATCTGAGGGCTTTATTCTCATCTACTTAATCTATTGGAGATTGTTTCATTGTCATACCATGACTCGTGTCCACAGAGTCAAACTGGTCTCACTAAACTGATATATATTGTGATTTTTATATGAAATTTTAGGCGATTTGATTTTCAAATTTTACTTAAGTTAGCCATATTCTGATTTTTTTTTCACTAAACTCTTTTTTTTTTTGTTTTTCACTAAACTCTAATTCTAAAGACCCTGTATTGGAGATTATAGTTCCTAAATCATTAAATGATTCTACCTCATTAATCCTTTCTCCTTCCAATATTATTTCATTACAATTTACTATAATTTACTATGAAAGAGGGAAGCATCCTTTGAGAGGTAAGTGATGTTATGAAAAGAGTAAGAGTCATGTAGTGCTTAAGGAGCCGTATGGTGAATAGGTTTGAGAAACATTAATAATGTCACGTATGTTAGTGATGCGTTTGTTATATACTGTAAGTATCTAAAGTATTTGGAGAGAAATTGATATTAAGTTGGTTCTAACTTTTATTCGTCGAATCTCTACACAAGATATTCAGGCAAGAGTAAACAAGTTTTTTTATCTTTTGTTGATACTTTCTTTATTTAATAAGTAGCTGTATTAATCAGCTTCGGTCGGGATAGATTAAAACATATCTGGTAATAAATTTTATCCATCTTTTTAAATATCAGTGCATAGTTATATATAATGTTTTAGTCTCTCGTTGATTATCGGTTAAGATGAACTTCACTGTTAAAAATTTGAATAAGAAAAAAAGAAAACGGTAAAAGTCCTGGCATAAATGTTGCTAGGCATTCACCGTTTTAAAAACGGATATATTGACGTCAAGGAGTGATATTACGGTCATTAACCCATGAAATATTATAACAAAGTACGGTTGCCTGTATTTTACTGATATACGGTTAAGAACAGTAAATTTTTACTGAGAATTTCCAATTAAAATTACGGGATTTTTTAACAGAGATGTTAAGATATCCTTTAAACTTAAAACTCCCCCTTACAATACATCTGTCTATACGAGAAGAACTCTTCAGTCTAATCCAAGACTGTGACTTTGAGCTATTACGTTTGTACCTTAGTCATTGTGATGGTAAATGTAAGTTGCAATAAAAAAATGCAAATCATTCGAAATAAGTGGAAATCTTTGAATTAGTACGTGTTCCCCTTCAAATAATCCAGCTAAAAGAGTTACCACGATTATATAAGCACGTAGAGCCTTCCTATGAATCTGGGCTTATTATACAGCTTCGGTTGAAAATAAATGGAAGTATATAATAAATTATAGCCCATAAATGACGGACATCATCAAATTTGAAAGATGAAAGCTGAAAATAGTACAATTGACTTAAAACAAAAACTTGTGCAAATGTCATGTCACTACTGATCACCGTTGGGGAGAGGTCTTCTGACAGATAGACAGAAAGACGCTTGGATTTCACTCTATAGATGACGTCAAAAACCTGTCATTGCCATTTTATTCTTCAATGATTATCATTTGTGCGTTAGTATATGATTTTTAAGTTAATATAATAAATATATATTATAAGAGATAGTACAAAGTAATTTTGAGTCCTGATGAATAATTGTAAAGTTATAGGTAAGAAAGTTTCTGACATGGAATTATGAGGCGATCTTTAGAGACAGAGCGCAGTAAAAAAAGATTTGAGGCTCTGGAATACTTTATGAACTGTTGTCAGTGGTGGGATAAGGCTATATCACTCTAACATCAAGCCATAAGTTTAAACATTTCCTTATACTTAGAAGCCTTATTGATAAGCTCACATATGTTTCATCTAGGTTACAAAGAAACATTTCACCGGTAGGATTCAGTGATATGATGTTCCTTTGTTTGGAAACATGATAAATTTCAAAGTAGTTATTTTAGATTTCACGGCTTTATGTAATCGTCATCATCATCATCATCATCATCATCTCCTACGTCTATTAACGCAAAGGGCCTCGGTTAGATTTCATCAGTCGTCTCCATCTTGGGCTTTTAATTAAATACTTCTCCATTCATCATCTTCTTCACACTTCATATAATTAAATTTCTTCAGAAATAGAAATTCCTAATTGTTATTAGTTCGATTCTTTGTATTATGAGTAATTTCCATAGAATATAAGAAGTTATACAACGTAATTATCTTAATTCATGATTAAAGATATTATCATTATTATAATTATTATTGTTTTTATTATTATTATCATTATTATTATTATTACTAGGCAAGCTACAATCCTTGCTGGAAAAAAAAAGGATGCGGTTATGGGAAAAATAGCTAAGAAAGGAAAGGAAATGAGGAAATAAACTATATAAGAAGAAATGCAAACAGGATTTAGGTGAAGACAGAGAGCAACTTTAGATAAATAGTTTTGTGCCCCGAAATTTATGAAAAAAAAAGGTAAAAATATCTCCAAAAATATACTCCTACATTTATGTTGTGTGCGCATCGGCTATTAAATGAAAGAGACCAGGGGCAAGGAAGCAGTTAAGGACCAATAATTTCCGTCAATTATGGGGCGAAGAAAGAAAATATAGCAAAGACAAAAATGAAGGGAAATATTTTTTCGCTAAAGAACGGTAATGTCTTGCTTCTGTTGTCTAGAAAGATATTCCCGTAATAAAAACGATAATAGAAAAAAAAGACTAAAAAATAAGTTTTTTTTTTTTTTTAGATTTTATTGTTGAATTTTAGAAATAAAATTTAAATTCAAAGAAATGTAAATACCCGGAAATAAATACCGTGAATTATCTATTGGTAAAGGTATTAATTCATATGTTAAGAAATCGTGTTTCAATACTTATGCAAAATTCACATAAACTGAAAAAAAACTATAATCAAATGAAATACAGATAGAAATATTTAAAGAAAGTAAACCCTAAAGAAAATAGGTGAAACTAGGTGTAAATTAACAGTTAATTAAATTCGTCTGTAAATAAACGAATCTTTGTCTGATAATACTGGACTGCAATAAGGAATAATTATTTGAATGACATTTATAGGTATTAGCATGAATAAAATTTTTTAAAGAAAAAGATCAATTTTAAGTGTTCTTGACTGACATTGAACATTTATGACAGAGAGTTCGTGATGCCATGAAATTGACCTTTTTGTCAAAAAAGAGTTTTTCAAACGAAATATGTTGGTAAAGATTATTTTTCGGTTTGTCTAATTTCTTTTTTAGTTTACCATTTTAACCATTTATTTTTGCAGAACTAATAATTCCGTATATAGCATCATGACTAGGACTAATTTCCTTAATTTCTTCAGGAAAGAAGTCATACCTCAAATGTTTAATAATACTAGTTTTCTAATGAAGAGTATTCCAGGAAATTTCAAGCAATAATCTTGGCAAACTAAACACTAATTATGAAACGCAAACGCTAACTAAAACAAATGATCATTCCAATATCCCAAATGTGTTTCTCCAAAATTGAGAATATTCTCTAAACGAATTATCAGTTGCTAAAACCATAGCTTTGATCAAATTAACAATGTACATATTTTCTTTATCCGGCTACCTTTTAAATAAAAATGATTTTTTTTCAGGTTTTGCAAAAAAGCTAGAAGTTAGAAATTTAGATAAAGAAAAATATAGTTTTTCCTTTTACTGAAGTATTTTATTTTCTATTTGTTAATCTTTTTTATGACAATTTCTTCAGTAACAAGTAGAATAACCGAACAAAACCTTATAATGGATTTCATCCTAGTTCCTGAAAAAAAAGGATAATTTTTTCAAAAGGAATTAATTCGTGTAAAGGAAATGAAACATATTATACACAAAAGCATACCCACCCACATTTATTACACATACACACACACACACATACACACACACACACACACACACACACACACACACACACATATATATATATATATATATATATATATATATATATATATATATATATATATACAGTATATATATATATATATATATATATATATATATATATATATATTATAATAAGGGAAAGTAATTTTAGAGATATAATTTTATCTAATAGGTAAGTTCCATTATCAATTTTCGCAAATTAGGCTACAGCAAATCCACTGGTTCGTTTAATAAGAATAATTAGTACCTAAAATCATCAAGGTTCATTACACATCAACAATAAATATTTCCAAATATCAGAAAATACAATACCCAAAAGTCGTAATTAATCTCTTTGGTGGGATATAATTATGCATAATTTGCAAGCTGGGTTCCATGCAATGAATACTTTTGTATGATTTTGGTCAAATTTATTAATAATGCAAAGTTTATTGGCCGTGAGAACAAATAAAGCTTCATGAGATAAGTCACCTTTATTATCATAATCATTATTATTATTATTATTATTATTATTATTATTATTTCTTTTTTATTATAATTATTCGAAGAAGTAGAAGAAATAGAAAAAAGAAGAAGTAGAAGGAAAATCTATGTTCTTCTAAATATTATTATTATTATTATTATTATTATTATTATTATTATTATTATTATTATTATTATTGTTATTATTATTATTATTATTATTATCCTATATGATATGAATCATGATGATAATCATTAGAACAGATAAGAAGAAGATAGAGCATAATGATTTGTTCCGTGCAAGAGTTCTTCAATTGCCTCTTATTATCACTATCTTCTCTCCGAATGCTCTTCAGCTACATTTCCTATTTATTCATTACCTTTCAATTCATCCATGAATTTCTCCAACTTTCAATCCATTATCTCATTATTTCGTCAATCTATTCTACTGTTTGCCACATGTTTCATTATAAAAGACAGGGTTAGATGATAACTTGCTTGAAAACTACTTCTCTTTTATTTTGTCTGAAGAAAGTTATCTTTGCAATGAGATGGCCTATCGGAATCGTCCCTGCCTGGCGATCATCTGGACTGGCGCTCAAGACCCGGTTAAACTCGATAGTTTCTCGTAATCTCTCCAACCTCACCATCTGGGATGTTTGGCTACGTATAGGTCTACTTTCTGAATCATCAGCAGCGATTGTCTAGCCCTTCCTGGTCCTAGCTTGGGTGGAAGGGAGCCTTGCTTGGGCGCTGATCAGTCTGTAGATCATTGTCACATTCCTTTGCCTCTGCCATTCATGAGCGATCTTTAAATCTGGCGATGAGAATCTGAAAGTTGGTTCAGATTGTTTTGATTCATCTTAGTGTACGACTTTTAAGAAGAAAATTGCAAATATAATGAAAAGTGGATTTCATTTCTACATTTCTGTTTCAAAAGGAGAAATGAAGAAATGGTGCGAGTTGATATGAATTAATCTTGATCATTTCGTAAATATCTACTTAGACATATTAAAGGCAGGAACATACACACACATACACATACACACCCAGACTTGAAAAATCTCTGGACCAAACATAGACTGAATGATAGTGAAATATTATACAAAGAAATATATAGAATTTGGAAAGGGTAAGCCTCTGTATAAAATATGTTTTATATGGACAACTGTATTTTTCTAATCTAAACGTGATCGACCGTTTATCGCTCTCTCTCTCTCTCTCTCTCTCTCTCTCTCTCTCTCTCTCTCTCTCTCTCTCTCTCTCTCTCTCTCTCTTAGTGTCTGCATCCTCTTGTCTGCGTCTGTGTGCCACTCAATACATTTGACATTTTTCATACGTTGATTTGTTGGTTGTTGTATCGTAGGTAACAATTCCCGTTGGCACGGGCCTTTCCCTTGATCGGCCTGTAGGCGATCTGAAAAATCCAGAAGGTTGGTTGTTAAACAAGGAAATTCGAAAGTTTTTTTAGTTTTAGACAGATATGAACAGTGGAAGGATGGTGGCGGTAGTGGAAGGGGGCCATCATGTCAGGGATAGTGGTATTTTGAAAGATTGTAAGGCCTTTGAAACTTAGAAAAATGTTGCAGGTGGGGTTGTCCAACCCTTTACTCCCAGGGTCCCTGCAGAAAAATGTTGCAGGTGGGGTTGTCCAACCCTTTACTCCCAGGGTCCCTGCGGAATATTTTAGTATCAGAAAAAGTTATGGAAAAATACAGGGGATGATGTGTATAAGCCTTACGGTGAGTGGATGAGATGAATTCTCATGAGAAATTCAGAGGTTATATCACCTCGGTGGAGGTAGGTTTGAAAGCAACTGTCTGTGGATTTCTATGTTTTCGACAATTGCTTTTATCAGTGAGGCTGCAGTCTGCATGGCGTGTTGCCAGTTGATATCCGCTTTTAGGTTACCCCTCAGTTGTACTGCGACCCTACATTCTATAGTCAATTCTTTTTAGTGAGGCAGATTGGCACCGACTCGCAGAGGTGCCCTTTTATCTCGGATACGTTTCCTGATCGCTGATTGGTTGAACAAGATAATTCTAACCTATCAGATAGCAGGAAACGTTTCTGAACTAAAAGGGCACAGCTGCGAGTCAGTGCAAATGCGCCTCATTAATAAAAAAAAAATCGAGTATAGTAGGTAGTGTAGGAGGCCCTGTTGTGGTGTAACGTCACAATATTCACAAGGTCTTTCATGTTTTCTAACATCTCCTAATGGATGCATACAGCCCGTTCTCTTGGTGTGTGTCTGTCAATGGGGGGTGGGAGGATGGGGGGGGGGGGGGGAGACACCAGATCTCTACCTCCTCCATTCTTTTCATATGTAGTTGTTTCCAAGGTTTATTCAAGTCCTTCCATAAACGTGCCAAATATATCACAACGAACACTCTGCCTCAAGAAATTTCAACTTGAAACTATGCTTGAAATATCTTAAATCCACCCTCTCTTCACTTAGATATTTCTTACCCAACTATTTGGGAATTGGATGCTTTTTATGGTAGAATACGATCAGATAGGAGGTAAATTTATGGTATTAAAACTTATATTTTACATCCTGAATACAATGGAACATTGTTAGAAAATATTTTGAATATTAATAATACTGATACCTTTCAATATAATCTCAAGGTAGACCTACATAGAACATTAAAAAGATATTTCTTTTTTTTATATTATTACACCATCATTCCTTCCCTATATATTAACATTTAATGTTCCAATTCCGTGGAGAGTGTTTTCGGACGCCATCTATCGGTAGCTTGGACAATCATTCAACCGACCGTCCATACAATGTTCCATCGAAAACAAGTATAGGGCTGAGGGTCTAATGTTTCACTTCAATAGCATAACTTTCTGACAGTTTTCAACAACAAGATAGTAACTTCATATAAAACCTTTTCGCCTTTTCACTGTTTTCAGCATTTTACAAATGTTGAAAACTTTAACTTTACTTGCTTAGATTTTAATGAAGGTATTAAAAAACTTGGAATGATACTAATCAAAATGCCTGAAGATTGAATATTATTATAATAATATACATGCTCGCCAAACTGTAAATTGAAAATTCTGTTAAAGTAATATGTTCAATATCGTTTTAACCTTCCCCTTCCAAGTAATTATATATATATATATATATATATATATATATATATATATATATATATATATATATATATATATATATATATACATATGTGTGTTTATATATATGTATATATAGACGCATACAAACATATATATATATATATATATATATATATATATATATATATATATATATATATATATATATATATGCATACATACATACATAGAGAGAGAGAGAGAGAGAGAGAGAGAGAGAGAGAGAGAGAGAGAGAGAGAGAGAGAGAGAGAGAGAGAGAGAGAGAGAGAGATATTAGTAACTTCTTTTAAATGTACTTTAATAATGATCATTTTATTTTTTTTCTGTCTAATCAGATCTTAAAGTTCATGATTCTTCTGCTTTTGCTTTTCAGTTTTATTTCAGTCTTTTCAATATGCGTAAAACAGAATAAAGAGGGGAAACTGATACGATGAAATATCTAATTTTTATATCAAAACAAAAGTTTCTTTCCCGGCATTAGAAATTCGCCAATAATATTACATTCTATTGTGAAGCATTTATTATCCAATCCGATCTTTTCACATGCGTTGGGAAATAAAAATAATTTGAAACTGAAAAGAAAGGAAAAGATTTTTATCTTTCGTTATCTGAAAATAATTAGATTTAACCATAGACTGAAACAAATTGGTATTTGTTAATATCAATGCTGTAACTTGTAAGTTAAATCTAGTTTATGATTTCCCGAGTAATAAAAAATTTGCTAATAATTCTTTTTTATTCTGTTATACTATATAACCTGGATATTTTTTTTTTACAGATAAACTACTTAAAAACGAAACTGAATGAATATATAGTTAATTTATTACCAAGGAACCAAAAATTATTTATTATTATGTTATAACGATCTCCTTACGTCAATAAAAGTTTATGATTTATCGTATATTTTGTTAGATATGTGAAAATAAAATAACCAATTATTTATTTATATAAAATATGTTAAGTGTTTCGTATAATTGAATTCATATAGATTTTATACATCCATTGTCTAAAAGTGGTCCTTTCAATGCCATTCCATCATCATTCACATTGGTCATCACAGGTGCAAAATTTCTGAAGCGTTTTCAAACGTCGTGAAAGAGCTGATTCAGTGATCCATAAAATTTACTCATTATCAATGAGAGCGAAAGAACGTTTTACGGCCTACTGAGCGAAGGGTTTTTTAATTAGAGGAGTGATTATTTCCTCATTGATTTAGTCAATGTAAACAAATCTTTCTGTTTTAAAATTACGTTGAGGGAGACCATCGTACCATAAATACATGTCACTGGAATATTTCCTCGCCTAAAAGAAGATGAAAAAGATAATTTCACATAGAGTATGTTGCTTCACTCATGATATATATATATATATATATATATATATATATATATATATATATATATATATATATATATATATATATATATATATATGTATATACATATATAATGCTATATGTATATATATGTGTATATATATACATATATGATTATATATGTATATATATGTATATATATATATATATATATATATATATATACATGTGTGTATATATATATATATATATATATATATATATATATATATAAATATATATATATATATATATATATATATATATATATATATATATATATATATATATATATATATATATATATATATGCATATATATATATAAATATATATATATATATAAATATATATATATATATATATATATATATATATATATATATTTCAGACCTAATTCGACCTCCTGTTTTTACTAATAAGAATTTCCTATTAGGTATAGATAAACCTTTAATAAGAAAAATACTAATAAAAAATCTGAATGACAAGGTAGACTATTTTTCAAAATGATTGTATATTTTTCCGTCTGTTTATGGAATCATCAAAGATTATTTCTCGAACCAATAATAACTTGAGAATCCAAGGCTCCCTCTGAAGAAAAGGTAATGGAGGAAACATAACAGGCAGTCTTCTTTGTAATAAGTTTTATTAATGACATTGTTATTGTTTGGTTGTTATTCGTTTCAGGGTCATTGGTAAAAAAAAAAAAAAATATTTCAGGGAAGTGATTTTTTCCCGATTTTCTTTTGTGGAAACGAATGCTTAAAACAATTGGGAACCGTAATGCTCTCGGACATATAATCTTTTCCTTTTTCTTGGCATTGCAGAGTGTTACATAACAATGCTTGCATTATCATTTGAAAATAGGCCTACAATTTGTGCATCTAAAAGTAAGCCGTATTACGAAACCTCTTGAAGAAAATAGTTCTATACTTACAATGTCTATTTTACCTCATATGATACACTGTTTCTCTCTCTCTCTCTCTCTCTCTCTCTCTCTCTCTCTCTCTCTCTCTCTCACATACACACACATACTGTAGATTTCAGATATAGTCTTCAATAAAAAATTTTCTTCTATTTGAAGCCTTCCTGCTACTTTTTTTATACTTTTTCTCTATTCTGACCATCTTCCATATAAATTTATAACTTAGAATTCTTTTTATAAAGGTTCCAATCTGTTCTCTCAGGGAATCGCCTTGACTTAAATGCGATTAAAAGAAGGGTAAAGTGAAATTACTATACCAAGAAATATTCTTCTTTTGTGTGTATTTCAGTCTTTCTGTCTACTAGTAGATATCTTAGATACACACACACGCACACACACAATTATATATATATATATATATATATATATATATATATATATATATATATATATATATATATATATATATATATAGACTACATATATATATATCAACACAACATCGTGTTCAAATAGAAATAAATTTCTACCTCATACTTGGGATCGAACGCTAGCCCCTTCTAATGAAAGGCCAGGTCGAAACCAACCATGCCACGAGAGGCCATAAAAGGAAATCGGAACCTGACGCTAACTAGCTGTCCGAGGGGCTAGCGTTCGATCCCAAGTATGAGGTAGAAATTTATTTCTATTTGAACACGATGTTGTGTTGATATTTATCCATATTGACTCATTAGGGGTAATTTGAATGAATTACTACCAATTGTGTCACGTGGTGGGCCGGGGAAATCGGGTAAAACTCGCTGGTAAGAGACTGATGTCTCGCCAGGTAAATCCTCGGACAGCTAGTTAGCGTCAGGTTTCGATTTACTTTTCTCTCTCTCTCTCTCTCTCACATACACACACACACACATACTGTAGATTTCAGATATAGTCTTCAATAACAATTTTTCTTCTATTTGAAGCCTTCCTGCTACTTTTTTATACTTTTTCTCTATTCTGACCATCTTCCATATAAATCTATAACTTAGAATTCTTTTTACAAAGGTTCCAATCTGTTCTCTCAGGGAATCGCCTTGACTTAAATGCGATTAAAAGAAAGGTAAAGTGAAATAACTATACCAAGAAATATTCTTCTTTTGTGTGTATTTCAGTCTTTCTGTCTACTAGTAGATATCTTAGATACACACACACGCACACACACAATTTTATATATATATATATATATATATATATATATATATATATATATATATATATATATATATATATATATATATATATATATATCAACACAACATCGTGTTCAAATAGAAATAAATTTCTACCTCATACTTGGGATCGAACGCTAGCCCCTTCTAATGAAAGGCCAGGTCGAATACAACCATGCCACGAGAGGCCATAAAAGGAAATCGGAACCTGACGCTAACTAGCTGTCCGAGGGGCTAGCGTTCGATCCCAAGTATGAGGTAGAAATTTATTTCTATTTGAACACGATGTTGTGTTGATATTTATCCATATTGACTCATTAGAGGTAATTTGAATGAATTACTACCAATTGTGTCACGTGGTGGGCCGGGGAAATCGGGTAAAACTCGCTGGTAAGAGACTGATGTCTCGCCAGGTAAATCCTCGGACAGCTAGTTAGCGTCAGGTTCCGATTTCCCTTTATGGCCTCTCGTGGCATGGTTGGTTTCGACCTGGCCTTTCATCAGAAGGGGCTAGCGTTCGATCCCAAGTATGAGGTAGAAATTTATTTCTATATATATATAAATATATATATATATATATATATATATATATATATATATATATATATATATATATATATATATATAAACATATATATATAAACATATATATATATATATATATATATATATATATATATATATATATATATATATATATATATATAAATTTCATGTGTGTTTGTTTGTGTGTGTGTGTATGTGTGTCTACGAGTGTGTGTGTGTGTGTATAAAAGGATAAACAAACTTACATCGATATTAATTTTTTGTGGTAAAACAAAAGTAACAGCCCTCAGTAATAACATGCATATGATTTTTTTTAGTATATTTGTTTTTATTTTATTATTCTTGAAAAAAATAAACATTTCTCCAAATATCTATATTATCATATCGGAATTATTTTCTGTTCTTATTAATTTTTCATGTTTGTTGCATAATAGTATTATCATATATTTGCCAATGCTCATTTTCATGGATTTTTTCTTCTTTAAAGACATAGAAAGAAAGATATTATAGAAGTTTTATTATTTTGTATATATCATTAAAGAGAATTTCCGGTAAGCATTTTAATTTCTATAATTTGTGACATATGGCTTTCATTCATGTACCATTATAACATTTCAAATTGCATTCTGTTCATATTTTTTTAATGTTTTGAGAAACTTTTGGGAAGTGAATTTTTCTTATTTTGCATATTAAAAGAGCAATTATTTCTATTTTTATATCAGCCAGCAACACACCGTGGTTTCTCGCCTCACTGTATCCTGCTTCCTTCTCGACTTCCTTATTAGCATAAATTTTCCTCTCCTTTTTTCGTTCAGTCAGACATCAAAGGCGTCAGAAAGAAACATGTTGTGAGGCTGATGTTCATTCTTCCATTTTTACACTTTTTTTGGTTATTCTTAGATGAAATATTCCTTTTCTATATGCATTATTGTTTTCACGATATAGGAGAACGTTATATTAGAAATAATTGTTATTTATATACAAACAACGGAAATTATCGAGGCTTATAATAAAAACATTCAAAAACAACTTTTACATTTTGAAATATGAGAATTTCAAAAATAATCTATTTCTAACTACATTATAAACTACAGAAGAAAAATTTGTCTATAATTTTAACCATCTAACAGATTTTGATACGCGATTGAAATTCATGTTTATCCTTAATTATTGAAATAGAGTAATTTGGATGATAATATAATGTATTATAAATGACCTTGTCTGTTGGCAGTATAAAATCAGGAAATAATCACAGGATTTTCTTATACTCTTCCTCTTTTAATATTATTGTTTAAAAAAAACGAGCAATCTTATCTTATCAAACGGTATATGGCGCGGTCCCGGAGTGGGTTTGGAAGTGAAACTCATCGGCCTTTTCATAATTTATTTCTTGGTTGATGGTCACTGGAAAATTAACATACATAAGAATTCATAGTGACAATTCTGCAATTAATCAGAGAAAGAAAAAAAAAACATATCTAAAGAGAATTATCGTTTACATTCAAATCAACAATGTTTTATTGGAAAAACTCTATTGCTATAATTCCAGTAATTGTAGTTCCTTTGTATTCTATTTCCTTCATATTACATACATTTCAGGAACATTTCCAATAAAGACCTCTGGTATGATAACTTGATTACAAAACTTCATAACACTAGGCAGGTGAATCCCTTAGTTACAATTTTGTCAGGTTCTGCTATACATCGAATCTTTAAGAAATATGCACTAAGCATTAATAGGCATCAAATGTCATGAGAGAATTCCACTAAATAGTTATTCGATCTGTGGCATATTTTATCTAGCCTAACCCCTTACGACCTCTAGCTTCCTTCATTGAATTGTAAAAACCTCTTTATAATATTCTTTACTTACCGAACCGTTTGCTTTCCCACTGTAAGGACCGTCCGTCTCTGTCCCCTCGTGGACCGCTGGAAAGTTCCTGGCGGGGGAACGCCAGAGTTAAAACAAGCACACAACCCCTCATAATACTGTCAAACGTGTCTATATTTCATCATATTAACTGCTCTATTGAGCTACTGTTATTTAAACAGCAACCCCGACAACCCTTTTAAGTATATAAATCTCAGTACACTGTGATGCTTACCTTATAAATCCATCTAAAGGGCATCAATGTGGACTTTCCCAAGCACGCCCACTCTATGAGTGATCTAGTTTGAAAAACCCACCTTTGTCTCCAACGCACTTGAAAGGGCGGCGGCAAAACGAACCGATGGTTCCTTTTGTTCGTCACAAAGAGAAAAAACATATAAAGGGTCCTACATAAATATTGTCCCTGAAGGAAACTTGCTCATTTTTAATTTTCTTATGATTTAAAAAAGCATAAGCTTTTATTAGGTGACCCGAAATTTAGTTAAAAGATTTTGAATTTTCCACGAAAATACCTGTTTTTTGTGACTGCGCCAGGAACAGTAATTTAAAGTGAAATTTCCCTGCGTCTACACCCACGATTTCCCTGCGTTTACACGATACATAAACTAGAATGATCCTATAAAGTTTGAAAGTAACTCCTTTAAGTAAGCAACATTTCAATGGATATCAACCCTTCATAGATAAATGGATCTTAAATGGAACCGGTCATCCAAAGTACTTAAGAGAATTGCTACACATTGCGCAGCCAACAAATCGTGTCGACACGAGAATAGTTACATGTGGCTTCAAACTGTTGGAACCCAGATTTATGTACACAATAAGGCTACAGAGCCTTTAAATTTGAGGCCCCGAGACTATATAATAAGCTCCCACGAAACAATCGAATGCTTGAAGACATTAAAGCTTTCAAGAGTAAACTGAAGACTTTCTTATTTCATGAGTCTTTTGACAGTGACGATTTAACAGTAAATGCACAATATGTGATATGAAATGTTAAATACTCTGAACGAACAACGTAAAACGGCAGTGGAGGTCCTGTAGAGAGTGGGGTTCCCCTGCTGTATGGGACCGGAAAAGCAGCCATCAAAGTAATTAAAGTAAATGAACTGACTTTGTTTAATAGATAATCCCGTCTAGGACAGATGTTCTTAATCTAGCTTCGATAGAACCACAGGGATTCCGTGAGCCTTTACCCAGGGGATTGCTCACTAGACTTACAATGGGTGACGTCACATGAAAATCATGTTAGTGTGTACTTTGTTTTTCCTACAAATTGATGTCATATGCGATAAGACATGCTTCATTTTATTAAGCAATGATATAGTCTATATTATTCTTGAAGAGATTCGAACATTGAGGAAATTCTTCTCTTACGAACGTGATATTTATCGCTAATTGGAAATGTTCATTGAATATATGGATTATATTGTTAGTTGCTCTGCCTGTAATAGATTTACTTACCTGTTAGAGGCTGAGCAACTAACAATATAATCCATATATTCACTGAACATTTCCTATTAGGGATAAATATCACGTTCGTAAGAGAAGAATTTCATCAATGTTCGAATCTCTTCAACAATAATGTAGACTATATCGTTACTTAATAAAATGAAGCATGTCTTATCGCATACGACATCAATTTGTAAGAAAAACAAAGTAAACACTAACATGATTTTCATGTGACGTCACCCTTCGTAGGAGTCTGGTGAGCGATCCCATGGGTATAGGCTCACCGAACCCCTGTGGTTCTATCGAAGCTAGATTAAGAACATCTTTTACAAACAGATCTCTATAATGTTTGCAAGTCATACTTTTACCGTGAAGGGGGATAGTTGTGCGGAGGAGTGTTTATACACACATTTCAGTGGAGAGTGTGTTTATGAATTTTTCTGTGAATATTTCTTGAAAAGGTTTCGTCTAACGTAATGTATACTACAAAATATCCAGTCACTCTCTTGAAAATTCAACGGACCTCCACGTCACCCCTATACAGTAAACACAATAGACTGTATAGTTAAACACAGTCAGGGATATCTTTTTATTTTGTAGAT
>NC_090738.1:102265787-102270787 GCF_036898095.1 Palaemon carinicauda
AGAATAATTTTTATAACACAAAAATACAAAAACTTTAGATATTATAGATATTTGTTCATGAATTAACGAGTAATATAAGAATGTAAAATTATTATATTAAAATCAGCTTTATTTGTGTAATTTCAAAATTGAGCAACATTTAGTTATTATATTTAAAAAAAAGCTTCATATTATTTTATAAAATAATATAATATGGAAAGGACAATATCTGGATAAATTGTATCCTTTTTGTATTGAAGTATATGAAGTAAAACCGAGAGAGAATTCACGATGTAAAGTTTTATCTTCATATAAACCTTTGATGACTTTACCTTTGAAGATAAGATCGACTAAAAAAAAAGAAAAATAATCGCTAAAAAGAAAGACTATAATGAAAGCCAAGTAAGACATAAAGCCGAAGAACTTAGGAGAGTATAAAAAAAGATATCTCAAGAAGGAAGAAGTTTTTGATACAGGAATCAGCTTAATTTCTTCAAGTAGAATAGAAATGCCAGATAATCTACTTTTATTTATGGGTGCATTGGTTTTCCATTTCTATGCTTACTGGCATATTATTATTATTATTATTATTATTATTATTATTATTATTATTATTATTATTAGCCAAGCTACAACCCTAGTTGGAAAAGCAAGTTGCTGTAAGCCCAAGGGCTCCAAGAGGGAAAAATGGCCCATTGAGGAAAGGAAATAAATAAATGATGGGAACAAATTAACAATAAATCATTCTACAAACAGTAATAACATCAAAACACCTATGCCATATATAAACTAGGTTAAGACTGTTCAACATAAAAACATTTGCTGCAACTTTGAACTTTTGAAGTTATACTGATTGTAGTTTCAATTATGTAATACAACTTGAGACCTAGAGCAATTAAACTTCAGTTATTATGATTGAAACTTAACAATAATTATATCAATAAATGAAAGTAAGGAAAGTAAGAGACATAATATCGCAATTAGTGACTTAATTCCTTTTTTTTAGAGGATGAACATTTTTTTTTTCTTTTTATCATAACTTCGGAAAGACGAAAACTACCATACACACCCGGGAACTCAGTGAGGGAACAAAGTCCTCCCTTCCCAAGTTTCTTAATTAGACAAAGCAGATTCAGTTATTTACTGAATACATTTTTGCAATTGCTGTTATAATTGAGGGAAAACAACCTAGGTGCTGAATCTCACATCTTCCGTTTAGTTCTACAATGTTTCAAAGCTAATCTCGGTTTTTCTGTTCCTTGGTATCGCATAAATGTTTATTTTGAAATATCTTATTCAAGTTCCAATATATATTATAGATAGAGGCATCTATTATTTAATTTTGCAGAAAAAAAAAACCCTTGGGTAATTATTAGAATGATAGTTTAAACACATTTACACACACACACACACACACACACACACACACACACACACAATATATATATATATATATATATATATATATATATATATATATATATATATATATTTTATTATGTAACTGGTAATGGGAATATTCAGCAGGAAGCAATGGGCATGTAAATGAAAATTCCATTAGTCGTATTCTGGCCATATATGAAATTGATTGATTATATATGCCATGATTGATGTATCCACATCATTCTGAAAGACATGATGAATGGAAAAATATTGTGATTATAGTGCATATATAATTATTTTACTCCAGAAATAGTACAAGATTAAATTTGTTCTATATTTCTTTGAAATAGTATATGTTGTATGTATAAAAAACCTTCGATCATACATTGTATTCATAGAGGATAAATGATTTCTTATTCACTGAATAGTGCAGCACGAAAAGAACTATTTTGATCTGTATTCTTTTTAAACAACACATTTAGTAGTGTGAAATAAAAGAAAACCCCTGTGATTATGCATAGTATTCATAAAGAATATATAGTTTTTCTTTTTTAATCAACAAATGATAGAACAAACAAGCCTTTTTTGTTTTGTATTTCTTTAAAATAGCACATGTAATAGAGTAAAAAAGGGGGAAACTCCTTCAATTAACCTATACACGAATGAATTCTAATCCATTTAGAATTCATTTATGATAACTGTGCAATAGATCAATGAAGCCATGCAATCCAACGTCGAATAATTCAGAAGAGCAATTACGAATGCTAACAAACACGCGTTGACCTTTTCAATCAAGGAAAGAAGCAGCATGAACAGAAGCAAATATTTCTGTCACGAGAAAGCCTTAATATCTTACCGTTGAATATTAATCTTTAATGTAAAACACGAAATATATATTCGGAGAAAATATTGTATGTTTATATAACAAAGGAGTGCCATGAACGATAACAAATTAGTTTTTTTCAAAAGTAACCCTGTTTTTTTTTTCTTTTTTAATAGTGATATCTTCAAAATAATCTTTATATTGAAATAGAATATATAGATCAGCTGAGACTCGGACTTATCTTAATTATTGATCTCAAGGGAAATAAAACATAAAATAATTTATATGGTATTGGGAAATATATTTACCGGTGCAATTAAATTCAAGTTCATATATGCACAGACACACATACAAACACACCCACGCGAACTCACACAAACAAGCATACACATATATGTGTATATATATATATATATATATATATATATATATATATATATATATATATATATATATATATATGTGTGTATAACTATATATACATATATATATTTATATTTATATATATATAATATATATATATATATATATAATATATATATATATATATATATATGAATTTATGTATATTTATATATATACATATACGAATTTATATATATATATATATATATATATATATATATGTGTGTGTGTGTGTGTGTGTGTGTGTATATGTGTGTGTGTCTGGCAGTCTGTCAGTGTATATTATTCAAAACCTGAACCCAACATCTTAGCTACTTAACACACCTTGATTCAAGCTTCATGATAAAACTCAAAGTTTGCTAGTTCAGTTTCATATAATGTATAGTGCCGACAACTGTATTGTACATTACCATATAACCTTCGACGAGGGACACATGATAAGTCTCACCAAACTTCAATTACGATAAACAGTTCAGAGTGATAGAGAATATGCTTCAATTTTCCTGCAAGATATATAACTCTAACAGAGGACAGTGGCAGGTCGCGATACAGAATATGAAAATAAATTGTCTGGTTAGGATTTTTTATTTTTTTCGTAAAACTACTTGTCATAACTAGAGTATACTTTACCTTAACTGATTTTTTTTTTATTGATACCTCATTTACATATTAATGGATATCTTATTGCATTATTCTTGTTAACAAATATACTCCTTTTACAATAATAATTAAAACCTGTGTTTGCAAAACCATGATTGTATATTTACGGTTTTGAAAATGCTTAGTATTTATATTTCAAAATGTTTTCTTTAATGTTACACCATTAATGAAACTGAAGCCTAGAAGTAAAAAAAAAAATGCAAATTATTATATATTTTTTCCACAAAAAAAATATTGGTCACAAAAAAAGAATTAATAACCACAATGCTAACAACCTAAACAACAACAACAACAACAACAACACGGTAGTTGTACCTTTATCAGACGACAAAGTTCCCAAGGGACACCATCCTCAAGAAATCTTATTCCTTTACGTCTTCATTCGTTCCATATTTCTTTCTTTGCTTCATAATTACCGGAAGTTATTGGCTATCATCTCCTTCCCTGCCCTTCTGTTTCATTCGCACAGAAAGTAAACATGACAAGGGGACGTTCTTTGTTGTATTTTCTATTTCCTTTTTCCAGTTTTTTTATACCTTTTTCCAGTTCTTCATTTACGGTTATTTTTTCTCCCCTCTCCAGATTTTTTCCTTCTGGCAAGGTTATCATCAGTGTGTAGATCGATAAGTAAATAGATAAAAACACACAAATGGGTAAAGATTTGGATGAAATAGGAATGTATCAAGTAGTTAATAATGTAGTTTGTGAAAAAGAAATAGTAAACGTTAACCAACATAACAAAAGTTGGAAAAGCGGGATGCTAGCCCAGGGGCTCCAACAGGGAAAATAGCTCGGCGAGGAAAGGAAACAAAACAAATTAAACTATTTTAAGAAGAGCAACAAGATTGAAATAGATATCTCCTATAAAATCTATAAAAACGTTAACAAAAAAGAGGAAGAGAAATAAGATAGAATAGTGTGCCAAGTGTACCCTGAAGTAAGAGAACTCTAACCCAAAAGACAGTGGAAGACCATGGTACAGAGGCTATGGCACTACCTAGAAGAGCTGCTTACCATAGCTAAAGAGTCTCCTCTATCCTTACAAAGAGAAAAGTTGCCACTGAACAATTACAGCGAAGTAAGAAGAATTGTTTGGTGATCTTAGTGTTGTCCGGTGTATGAGGACCGAGGAGAATGTGTAAAGAATAGGCCAGATAAGAAGGAAATAATCCTCACAATAAACCAAAATGAAAGAAATGAGTGAAAAGTCTTCTACACACGATAGACTGATTCCTGAATCACGAAACCTGATGTTGAAGTTGATGGAAAGCTGGAAAATCCTTAAGCTTTTAGGGAAATGGAATCATGACTGGAAGGCATAAAACAGTGGCATCATGAGGCATTCCGCTTCCAGAATAGACACAGATAAAATAGAAATGGCAAACTGGATGCGATATGAACTTTGTATACATTGAAAAATCTAAATTTTAACAGTGTATAAGAATACTTTCTAGTTTATAATTTCGGTGATGGTTTAATCAATCTTGACTTCATTTAAGCCGGTATATAGATAATAACAAGATTAATAACAGAAATATGAACGCTGTATACTTTGTAAAATATATATTTAATAAGTATAAATGTAGTAGAATATTTTCCAATAAATAATTTCTCAATAGTTTCATAGATTGTCGCTTCCTTGAGAAATATATATATATATATATATATATATATATATATATATATATATATATATATATATTTATATAAATATATATATATATATATATATATATATATATATATATAT
>NC_090738.1:102288287-102290787 GCF_036898095.1 Palaemon carinicauda
ACTTATGTTCACTTTGCCCTATTTACATTTCTGCTATATCTACTGAAATCTTCTATAATTTTCACAAGTCCTCCCATGATTCACTAATAAGAATTATATCATCTGAAAATCTCAAGTTGTTAAGGTTTTCTTCGTTAATGTCAAATCTTACATTTTCCAAATCTAAATTTTTTAAAACATCTAGGCATGCTATGAATAATTTAGGAGAGATGGGGTCTCTCTGTCTACCTCCTTTCTCAATGGAAATTTTCTCACTATCTTTATGTAGTTTTAGGATTGCTGTACTTCCTGTATAGATATCTCCAAGTGTTTTAACATAGGATTCATCTTTTCCTCGTCTTTGAAGGGCTTTGATGATATTGTAATGTGTAATGTATTTCATACACGCTCATACACTGTAATGCTCTCTCTCTCTCTCTCTCTCTCTCTCTCTCTCTCTCTCTCTCTCTCCCTCTCTCTCTCTCTCTCTCTCTCTATCTTGCACTAACAAAAGAAAAACCTGTCTAAGCTTGTCATTGCATGTTTCACATTGTTGAAGATTAATGCCACGGTTACCATCAAACTTTATTAGCGTGCAAGATTGGTGGCTAATGGAGTGACTGCTGCCCACTGACCTTCCCGCTCACTGCTGCGCAGCGCCCTACTCTTTTACAATGCCCCCCAAGAAACCAATTTTATCCAAGCCGTGTAAATAAAACTGCCACCCTTTGCCAATAGAGAAGCTATTACCTTGTTTCAGCGTGCAGAAGTTCAGTTTCGTATCAAGGGCATGCCTCGATCAAACCGCAAAGCAGTCTCTGTCCGAGATGCAATCCCGTTTGACATTTTCCCAGAAATCTCATAATGGCTTTCCGAATAAGGAGACTACCTCAAAGTATTATGCCTTGAAAACATTCCCTCTAGAACAGTACTCACCATCACCAGCTGCCTATATAACCAAGTGTTTTCAGCTCGCTTACCAAATGTTGGGGGAGCAAAAGGCTATGCTCACCCTCAGGGAAAGGACCAGTATTGCTTGTCTGCAACCTGCTCAGACGGCTCTCCTTAGAAAGTTATCATTCTTTGTGCCCATTGGGTGAAAGACCTACCCAAATTTGTATGCGCCACCATCTCTGAAGTTGATACCCGTGAAGGAAGTGTTTGATCAAAGTCGACGCCCTCACCACCATCGAAACTTCATTGGTAGTACTCAGAGGCCCGCCCCATGATGGCCGGAGCTGCGATAAAGCCGTCCACCTCCCACACATGCCACCCCTTGCTCAAACCCCAACCAACAGCCTCTACAGCCCCTTACTGACTTCCGCAGTTATGCTACTACCACTCCAGTTTTGGGCTGCTGCGAAGAAATATGCGGACGGCAGGCAGTGGTCAATAAAACGTAAGTAGGCCATTGCTTGTGATGGCAGCTACTCATGATGGCATCCACCCACTCTTTGAGAAGGTAACAGCTGTTAAGAACTACCCCATTCTCTTGACTATCAAAGCACTGCAAGAATTCTTGGGCATGATAATCTATTATCACCAGTTCTTGCAAGCCATCGCCACCCGCTTTTGCCCCTTTATGCGCTTCTCACAACAGCAAACCAAAAGACCTCAAGCGGAGTCACCTTCAGGAAGCAACTTTCTGCAAAACAAAGAATATTCTATCAACTGCTGTTGCTCTCACTTTTTCTCTTCCACATACCCCTCTCATTCCCTCCACCGATGCCAGTGACGACGCTATTGGTGCAGTAGTTGAGCAAGTGGTCAAGGACTAGCCCTGCCCATCGTTCTTCTTCAGTAAAAAACTGTCCAAGGCAGAATCCACCTACTCTACCTCCAGCCACGAATTACTTGTGGTACCTTTTGCTCCATTGCTTTGCCACTTCTTAGAGGGTACACCGTCATCATTCGCGTAGACCACATGCCCCTGGTGCACGCATTCACTCATCACTGCAATGCCTGGTTGGCACGTTAACGTTGGTATCTATCAACTGTAACTGAATACAATTGCACCCTTCAACAGGTCCCTGGGAAAATTTACTGTTGCCAATGCCCTGTTAAGAAACACGTTAGTCGCCATCCATCTCGAGTTAGGTTATAATGCCTTGGCAGATTTAATCCCTGGCCTCTCACATCCCTCACGCAGATCTACTGCACAGCTACCGAAGACTAAATTTATTTAGTATGGTATTACTAAGGATGCTAAGTAATTGGTTTGTGCCTATACTTAATGCCAAACTTCAAAAGTATAATTACACATGGATTCAGTAGTAGGTACCTTTCCTTAACCTCAGTATCATTTTGCTCATACACGTCAACGTAATAGACCCCCTACCCACATCAAAAAGATACTGTTATCTGTTATTATCAGTGACTGTTCCACTCGTTGGCCTAAACGCAACCATATGCAAAATTCAACATCCGCCTCACGTACTTCTGCCTTACTCTCAGGGTGGACAGCGAGATTTGGTATCCATGAGCATATTACATTACTTTCACATCTCACATCATTAGCAAA
>NC_090738.1:102293287-102295787 GCF_036898095.1 Palaemon carinicauda
CTCCTCTCTCTCTCCTCTCTCTCTCTCCTCTCTCTCTCTCTCTCTCTCAATCAGGCTTAATTGAGCTGTCACTCAATCGTAACACATATAAATCAGAAAATGAACACATAATCCCCATCTCTCCTTTATAAAATTGCTTTATGCTACGGAAAAGTCAAATATATGCAGAAGTTCTAGTGTAAAAAACACATTGTTATACACCCGAATACACTCATATACAGAAATACATACACAGATACAGAAACTATACAATGTGTTGTATTTTTCCAGTCCCTTGAACAGCCGTAGGGAAGAGATGAAAGCTAGGAAGCCAATTCCTTAAAGACTTTATTATAAATATATTTTGTTTTATTTCTAAATGATAAATTACCGATAATAGATCAGTGAGATGGCGGATTACTAAAAAAAAAAGCGAAACAATGAGCAAAGGTATAAAAGAATCATGAAAAAAGAAAGAAAATAAAAATTTATTTGTGCTCCCATCGATTAGTCTAAACAGCACTTTCAGTCAGTTGCGGCTATGAAATATCATCATCCTATTTCTCAGAAAATATAGACTACAAGCACAACAATCCTCTCCTCCAATCCTCCAGTAGATAAGAGAGAGAAAACTAGTGTTTCTTGGACTCCTGACAGTAAGCACGTTCTGGGGAGATGAAGTTTAGCCACAGTAGTTCCTGCAGGAGCGAGAAGCCCTTGTGTGAGAAAGTGACACGCAATATGGTCGTTGATCCTTCATTGTTGAAGGGAGGCACAAAATTTACCGAGACTGAATTGCAAAGAAAAGGACATTATGAGATTTTCTTTAAAGAAAGAAAAAAAAATCGGTGCTGTTATTCCATTGTGGTTTGGAAGGACGAGGCAAATGTCTTGGTGACTCCATTTAGGAAAGAAGAGGAGAAGGAAGAGGGATGTTCAGAAGAAAGAGGTCTTTCATGAAAATAGCATAAGCGCACTTACAAATAACAGAGTATTATTAAAAACCTCTATATACTGTGTTTAATACAGTATTACATAAACCCTAATGTGTTATAAGCTACTGAAGTTTTCATTTAGCACATTTGTAGTTATCCTTATTAGTTCTCTCTCTCTCTCTCTCCTCTCTCTCTCTCTCTCTCTCTCTCTCCTCTCTCTCTCTCTCTCTCTCTCTCTCTCTCTCTCTCTAATTAGAAAATGATAGATCATGTAATAATTGTTTCTTTTATCCTTCGGTATTATGCGTTGATAATGAGGGAGTTATTTGATCTGTAACTAGAGGCTACCGACAGCGGAAACCGCAGGGGTTGATTATGGAAAAGCTATTGTTTTCCCCCTAATACGTCTTCATAGTATAAAACAATTCGCCATATTGGAAAAAAGTTAAAATAAAAAAAAAGACTTTAGAATTATAAAAAAGCTAGCCTGGTTTCCTCACTAAACGACCTGGAACTGACATCGTCAACATAGGAAACCAAAACGGAATTTCTTGATGCCAGTGTACATTTGATATATAATCAAATTATATACTAAATTAAAAATTGAGTAATTACTCAAAAGTGTCACTATTTGTGAATTGTATTTTTTTATGGAAAATTTTGAGTCATTACTTTATTTTTAATTTAGTGTATATTTCGAATATACATCAAATGTACGCTGGCATCCCGATCTTCTGCTTGGTTCAATGTTTGACTCTGTTGACTATGATGTCAGTTGCAGGTCGTTTAGTGAGGACACCAGGTTAGTTTTCTATAGTTTTTTTTTATGATTTAAATTGTTTCAAATGTAGAAAATTGTTTTAAATCATGAAAAAGTAATAGAGGAAAACAATAGCTTTGCATAATTTGGCAGTATATGGAGAGCGTGGTCTTGTAAATAATTATCAATGTAATTACCACAACATACTTGAATTTTCTGAAAAACTGTGTCGTTGTTTATCCCTTTAGAGTTGTTTCTGTATTATGGTAAGAAAATTTATCCCTAAAAGTACTGTAAGTGGAGTAATGATTATAAACTAATCGATAGATGATATGTATATTTAAAAATAGATACACGAAGTCAACCTTGCATATATAACTTACTTATGCGTATCCCGGATACTGGAGTTTATATTAAGAAAATTAGAAAAAAAATAACATAAATTATAGGGCAAAGGAGTATAGATTAGACTAACTTGACTCTAATCATAAAAAAAAAATTAAATATATTTTCATTAAAGCATAAGCGGATGTATATAGGAGTAATCTCCGAACCATACATTATGTCATGGTGGAAACAGGATCAATATATAGAACGCTAGGGTTATGATCCATGTTTAGTGTCTCTCCTTTTTGAGAACCACCCTTTTTCTGCTATAGTATAATATCTGCCTTTCAATTTTTTATCAACCAACTGTTAGTATTAAGAAATAAAACACATTCATTAGTTATTTCAAAAATAAAGAATTAAAAACAGTTTGAACAAATTAATTTATTAGGTAATCACAGGAGTAGTTAAAGAGATAATGTTGAATTGCAAGTGAAGC
>NC_090738.1:102300787-102310903 GCF_036898095.1 Palaemon carinicauda
TTTATGGAGGTTGGTTTACTAACAGTGCAGGGAAGAGCGAGTGATAAGATTAAAAGCAAAAGTGTTACTGTGCAAGATCGTGTATGAAACACGTGCGGTAAATGGCTACCCCCTTAAAATGAGATATATTTGGAATAGGGTGCTCTGTTCTTGAGAAGTGTACTGTAGGCACGTTATCATGCAGGAGATACGCTGGCTTTAGGCGATCAATGGAGTCCCAGTCTTCTTTGATACCCCTGTTGATTAAGAAGGCTTTTATCGTACGACGAATCACGAGGAAAGGGCCCGTGGAAGAGGGCACTGGTGATGTCTTGCTAGTGTCGTTGCGCAACACAATATGTGTTGCCAAGTGCAGATCCGTCGGTATGTGTTGCTTACCTTGGAGCTTGTAAGTCCCAGGAGGACCCTTGGAAGATAAATATATCAGTTGGAATCTTTGCAGTAGGAAATCAGAGCTACTCTTAGGATGCGATGAAAACATTCAACTAGTCCGTTGGCAGCGGGGTTCTAGGAAGCTGTTTGATGTAGGGTGATTCCAAGGAGGTTTACTAATAATGTCCACAATTGAGAGGTTGAAAGTGGTACCCCTGTCAGAAGTACTATGGTCATGCATACCAAATCTCGCAATCCACCTTGAGAGTAAGGAAGATGTACATAAGGCGGATGTTGTAGTTTCCATGGGAATGACTTCCGGCCAACGAGTGGAGTGGTCGATGACAGTAAACAGGTCATAATGTCCTTGTGATTTGGGTAGGGTCCTACTACGTCGACGTGAATGTGGGCAAAACAACGCTGAGGTTGGGAAAAGGCATCCACTCTTGAATCCATGTGTCAATATACTTTTGAAGTTTGGCATGAAGTACAGGGATGGACCAAATCCCTAGGATTCTTTTTAATGTAGTGCCAAATGAACTTTGTCTTCGGTAGCTGTGCAGTGGATTGGCTCGAGTGATGAGAAAAGTCATGAATGAAATCAAACACCTATCAGATGCATGGGAGAAGGTTTCCACAGTCTAAGTCTACCAGGTACTGACGTCACAGAGGAGGGTGGCATTGGGAGTCGTTAAAGGGGACATATTCCCAATGGAGGGATGTGCATGATACTATGCATGGTTGGTACTACGGATCTTTTTGTTTGGTATCTGCCAAGGCTTCATAATCCAATCCCAGGTGAATGTCACCCAATGTGTTTCTTGAAAGAGCATCGGAAACGGGATTCATTTTCTCCAGGACGTGTTAAAGGGTGTAATTGTATTCAGCCACAGCAGAGAGGTAATGGCATTGAAGGGCGAAGTAGGTGTCGGGTTGTCAACTGACGGCGTACACCAGAAGCCTGTGGTTCGTGAAAAAGTGACGGACAGTCAAGTGCACCGCCAGAAGGTAGAGTAGCCTGATTCTGCCTTAGAACTTTTTCGATTGAAGAAGGCTACTGAGCGAGCAGTTGACCACCTTCTCGAGTACTGCATTATAAGTGAATTTGTTGGCATCGGCAGAGAGAAGGAGAGGTACATGTGGCACAGGAGAAGTTTGAGCAGAAGCATTTGATAGGGCATTCTTTGGATTGTAGAAGGCCGCTTCTTGAAGGGTGCCCTACTTCAGATTCTTGGGCTTGTGGAAACGGTGTTAATAGTTGATCATGCCCAAGAATTCTTGCAGTTCTTTGACGGTCGAGGGTGTGGACAAGCAGTAGCCTCCTTACGCGTTTTTTGGCCACTGACAACCATTCACACATTTCTGCGCACAACCCTAAATCTAGAGTAGTAGTAGCATAACTGCAACCTATAGGTGTCAGCAAGTAGCTGAAGAGGTCATTAGTTAGGGGACGTCGTGGGTTGGTCATCTGTGTCATACCACATTCACACCAGCTTCGTTCTATGTTGAATAGTTGTCTTTTTTGTCAGGAGTCGAGGCATTAATGGAGGTCTTGAAGGGTGCAAAGTGGCTGTTCATATGGGCATCAACTTTGATCATCAGGTCCTTCATGGGTAAAATATACATCGGGGATGACAGAGAGTACAGGTTAGGGTCGGCGACAAAACCAAAGGACAGGAAGTAGAATCACTTCACCAGGAGAGTCGTCTGCGACAGCCTGCGGGCGAGCAATAATGGCCATTTCCCTGAGGTCGAGCGAAGCCTTTTGGTCCCCAAACGGTTGTTTAGAAAGCTGAAAAAGTATGACTATACAGACGTCTGGCGATGGTGAATATTGCTCCTGTGGATCGCTGCGTAAACATAATCTGCTTTGGTGGTTGAGCGAGTCATGCCCTTAATGCGAAACTGGATCTCGGCCTGCTGAAACCAGGCGAAAGCCATTATACTGGTGAAGGGTGGTAGTTCAGGATGTTGCGTTGATAGTAGAGTCAGTGTCAGAGGGCGGAATTATCAATTCGTAAGACACAGCAGTGATGAGGGAAGGTGGAGAGAGGTGGACGCTCCGGTGGTAACTGAGAGGCGAGGTGTATGCCACAAAAAATTTATTAAAAAGACATCGAGCTTGAATTCCAGGACTTGCGAGTAAAGAACTTTACAAAATTCAAACAAAAATGAAAAATAGTTATCGGTTTTATACTGTTTTGTTTATTAAGAATGCAGAGAAAGAGCAAGTGATAAGATAAAGAGCAAAACCGTTACCATGTACGATCTTGCAGAAACACGTGTGGTTAATTACTCTGAATGGAAAACCATGGTACTTGTTCTCGATTGTTTAAAAGTTACTTTCTTATCCCTTTTTGTTTCTCCTTGTTTCTCTCTCTACGCAGGTATTCATTTATTCTTGTTATTACAATCATTATAAGGTGATGTTATGCAATCTCTCTCTCTCTCTCTCTCTCTCTCTCTCTCTCTCTCTATTCAGGTCACATTGTAATAACGGGCTTACTCTCTCTCTCTCTCTCTTTCTCCCTCTCTCTCTCTCTCTCTCTCCTCTCTCTCTCTCCTCTCTCTCTCTCTCTCTCTCTCTCTCTCTCTCTTATATATATATATATATATATATATATATATATATATACATACAGTATATATATATATATATATATATATATATATATATATATTATATATATATATATATATATCATTATCAGCATCTACTCCTCTGCCTATTGACGTAAAGGGGCCTCGGTTAGATTTCACCAGTCGTCTCTTGAGCTTTTAATTAAATACGGTACTTCTCCATTTATAATCATCTACCTCGCTCTTCATAGTCTTCAGCCATATAAGCCTGGGTTTTCCAATTCTTATAGTCCCTTGCGAAGCCCAGTTAAACGTTTGGTGAACTAATCTCTCTTGGTGAGTAATCTATCTTATAGTTTCATTTCTAATCCGGTCCTACCATTTAACTCCCAATATCCTTCTGAGGGCTTTGTTCTCAAATCTACTAAATTGATTGGAGATTGTTTCATTATCATACCAGGAATCATGTCAATAGAGTAACACCGATTTCACTAACCTGATGTAAAGTCTGATTTGTACAAGATATTTCAGGAGATTTCATTTCCAAATTTTACTTATCCTACCCATTCTCTGATTTGCTTTTTTTTTTAATCTTTCAGTAAACTTTAATTATAAATACGCTGTATTGGAGATTATAGCTGCTAAATACCTAAATAATTCTACCTCATTAATCCTTTCTCCTTCCAATGATATTTAAATATCCGATTGTATACTACGTTCTCATCATCTCTACCTTACTTCCATTTACATTCATCCCAACCTCGTGTGATATTTCATGCATTCAGGTAAGCAAGCATTGCAAATCCTGTGGTGTTTGGCTAACAAGGATAGCATCATCCGCATACCCTAGGTCTACTAAATTCTTGTCATCAATCCAGTCCAATCCTTCTTCACCCTCTTTCGTGGTACTACGCATTACTAAAACCACAAGGAGGATAAAACTCCATTAACATTAACTTTGCACTTGCTATGCTCATGAACTGGCTTAATCAAATTTGTATATTTAGGAGGCATTCCATAATAACGCAGAACGAAATTGGCCGGTGCACACTATCAAAGGCTTTTTCATATTCAACAAATGCCATCAAAAGGGGGTTTCTTTATTCTACGAATTGCTGTACAACAGGTCTCAAAATGGAAAATTGGTCAGTGCAACTTCTACCTTTTCTAAATCCTGCTTGTTCGTCTCTCATCTTTTCATCAATCTTTCTTTCCAGTCCCTTTAGAATAAGATTGCTATGTATTTCATGACAAGTGATTTAAGTGTTATGCCTTTGTAATTATTGCAATCAGTCATATATATATATATATATATATATATATATATTATATATATATATATATATATATATATATATATATATATATAATCTTTCACACACACTGCTCTTTCTTTTCAGACCACACATGTAATAAAGGGCTTACTCCTCATCTTTCTTACTTTGCAACAAAATGCCCATGAATCTCAGATTACTCAAAACACCCTAAGCCTAACCAACATGATAAGTTGAAGATATTTTTCACAACTGGAATGCTACCGAAGATTTCTCGTGAAACTACAGAGATCAAAGGAAGTTAGAAATTTCACTTCAAGTTCGAGTTATAAAGAGTTTCGCTCTCTCTCTCTCTCTCTCTCTCTCTCTCTCTCTCTCTCTGAGTTTCAAGAAAATCTTTTCGTTGACTTGGTAAATAACTGTGCGTGCCTTGGTGAGTATGTGGGTTAGACATATTTATTGATGCATTCGTCGTTTCCTCTCTCTCTCTCTCTCTCTCTCTCTCTCTCTCTCTCTCTCTCTCTCTCTCTCTCTTTCAAAATGTCATGTTTTCAACATAGGCTAGACAAATTCTTATGAAATATGATTCTCTTTCAATACTTGAGCTGTGTGTAAATTTATTTACATAGTTTTAACTGTTTTGTTTCTGTTTTTTTATGGTCAATGGTTTACGTGTGCTTTTTCATTATAGTTTTATTTTTTTTTATATTTTAGAATTTATTTTTGAATAGTAATTATCACCCATATATAAAAACCCCCCAAAAAAGGATTAATCATTCATTCTTACCCTAACATTACTACGGATAATTTATTTATTTTATTTATTTGTATGGTGTCTATTCTTTGTTATCCATACAAAAAATAGAAGAATTATAAAACTTGTGTTCCATTATAGAGAAAGAGTAACCGTCTCTGTAGAAGATTCCTTTTTGCTTTGATCAATCCCAGACAAGTTTACTCCAATTACCCGAAGTTCTTCGACCAACTTTAGCGAGACTGATGTTGATATTCTTCTTCTTCTTCTTCTTCTTGTTTTGTATTTATTGCTGAGTTGACCTCACTCTCGGCATCATCTCTCTTTCTGTCTTAGTCTGGCAAAACCATTGACTTTACTTGACTTGGAGATGATATGTGGATTTATCATGTAACGTTCTATATATATATATATATATATATATATATATATATATATATATATATATATATATATATATATATATATTCAAATAAGCCATATATATTTTTGATACATTATTGTCTGGATTGTCTTAACGACCTCGGGATCAAAGCCCCAGGTGAAATCACACAAAGACAAGAGCTTGTGACCGGCCGGGAATCGAACCCTGATCGGCAAGCTTGTATAGACAGTGACTAAACCACTTGGCCACGAAGAAAGATAACAGTCAATGACAATTCTTCTGTGCTTATACCTGTCGAATTCAGGGTGTTTTGTACTTAGATTTGAAATCAACCCATCTTCACCATCGTAGCTAATTGGTAGTTTGCTACTTGGCATTCGATTAATGATAAATTTGCACTTTTAGACGTGTTTTTTCATATTCAAATAAGCAATATATATTTTTGATACATTAATGTCTGGATTCTCTTAACGACCTCAGGATCCGAGCCCCAGGCTAAATCACATAAAGACAAGAGCTTGTAACCGGCCGGGAATCGAACCCTGGTCGGCAAGCTTGTATAGACAGTGACTAAACCACTTGACCACGAAGAAAGATAAAAGTCAATGACCATTCCTCTCTACTTATAGCTATACTTATATATATATATATATATTATATATATATATATATATATATATATATATATATATATATATATATATACATATATATATATATATATATATATATATATATATATATATATATATATATATATATATATATAGGTGTGTATGTAACGGTGTGTGTGTGGGGGTCTCTTGTTGTGTGCATGTTGTGGTCGTGAATTCTGTTTTAAAAAAAATAGTAATCATAATGTACTAATCAACCATATAAAATATATAAATCTTTATTTGAAGCCTAAGATAAAAGACGAAATTTGAATCCTACAGCATTCCAACTACTTTAATGCTATAATTTCTGGTTTCAAATAGATTTCATTAATGGTACTAGGGGAAAATAAAGTTTAAATAGAGGAAATGAGAGAATAGGTTGAATATCGTGTCAAGGATTTTCGTTGGAAAACATCGTCCAACGATATTTATTTTTATTAATGTTTTTAGGCCTTTTTTAAATGTTTTTAGAGTTTATTTATGGACGATCTAATTCAACATTGTTCGTATTTTTTAAATATTCTATTCTGCTTGTTCATTGCTTCTCTTGTAATTCATTTATTTTCTTGTTTCCTTTTCTCAATGAACTATTTTCCCTGTTGGAGCCATTGGGATTATAGCACCCCTGCTTTTCAAACTAGAGTTGTAGCTTAGTTTTTAATAATAATGATAATTATAATAACAAAAACAACAACATTATTATTATTATTATTATTATTATTATTATTATTATTATTATTATTTTCAAGCTGTAACCATAGTTGGAAAAGCAGGAAGCCATAAGCCCAAGGGCTTCAACAGGGAAAATAGCGCAGTAAGGAAAAGAAATGAGGAAACAACAAGAGAAGTTATTACCAATGAAAATAATACATTTTAAGAACAGTAACAAGAGTAAAATAATTCTTTCCTATATACGATATAAAAAAATTACAAAAAACAAGAGGTAGAAAAATAAGATGGAATAGTGTGCATGAATGCACCCTCAAGGAATATAATAATGATAGTAATAAGTGGGACCTACTGGACTCTTCCTTTTTAACATGAAATATAATGAAACATTCACAAACACTAAAAACAATAACAATATAAAAGACGAACAGCCAAAACGCTGTTTCTCATCGTAAAATTATTTTGAAAATGATTCAAAACCTCCCTGCCGTCATGCAACATGAACGTAACACGTAAAAAGTAGCTTGCCAGAGTTTTGTAGAGCGGATTGACGATGCATTGCAATGCCTTTTAGCATGCAGAGGAAACTCATTCTGAAGTGGGAAGTTGCAGACGTCGTTGGTCTCATGCATTAAACATTACAAACCAAAAGAGCTCCTCTAAATGATGCATTGTTGTTGCGGCATAACTGCCTAAATAACAGAGAGAGAGAGAGAGAGAGAGAGAGAGAGAGAGAGAGAGAGAGAGAGAGAGATTTCGCATAAAGAAAAGGAGTAACATCTCGAAGAGAAAGGCTACATGAGCATTTCTCATAACAAGTCGGTTTCTTCTTAGAATCCCTTCTCCTCTTTAGGCAACCGCCTTCTTTCCTATTTGGAGATAACAAAACATTTCTCTCGTTTTTCCTTGTCAACATAATTGAATATCAACATCGGTTCCTTTGCATTTTTTTTTAAAGAAAAACTTTTATACTCTCCTTTGCAATTCAGTCTCGGTGGCTTCTTCCTTCGAAAACCAACACAATGGCAAACTTCGTGCTTCCCCTCAACAATGAAGAATCAACGACCAAGCTGCGTGGTCACTTTCTCACACTAGGGCTTCTCACTCCTGCCGGGACTACTGGGGCAAAACTTCATCTTCTGTCTGGAGTTCAGGAAACACTGTAGTTTCTCTTTATCTACAGTGGGACTTCAGGAGAGAGGGTTTTCCTTATGACTTCCAAGTAAGGTCTCATGTGGCACCTTTGTTCTGCATGTGCCGTATATTCGCATGGTATGGATTCTGCATAATGAATGTTAATATTCTTTTTTTATCTGAAATTGACAGAGAGCACTGTTTATCACAATTGATGATAGTGCAGACAATAGGTTGTTTTTATTATTATCATCTTCAGAATCATATTCGTTGTTACGAATACTTACTGAAGTAATTCGCCATCAGGGGTGTAAGAACGTTTTCCAGGTGAAGGTGTCTAAAGTTTGAAATGACTTAACTGTGACGGGTTTTGATGGGTTGATTTCAAGTCTGAGAACAGATCCCTGAAATTGACACGAATTCGAATCTGAACAGTGGTCTTGAAATGAACTTATATCTCTCTTGACAACTCGATTGGTAAAGTCGTTCATGTAGGCATTGTTTCCGCTCAGGGCATAGGTTCCAATCCTTGCTATGACAGAGGCATTTATCATAAATGAATTTCCAGACGATATACACTCCCAAAGGCAGAATTCGATATGAAATGGCATTGTTGTTGATATTTATATTGAATAGAATCACGAGTCATATAGATGTATATTCAATATATATATATATATATATATATATATATATATATATATATATATATATTTATATATATATACACACATACATATATATATATATATATATATATATATATATATATATATATATATATATATATATATATATATATATTTATATATATATACACACATACATATATATATATATAATATATATATATATATATATATATATATATATATTTATATATATATATATATATATATATATATATATATATATATATATATTACGTAAATTCCTGAGCTCTCAAAATCACCTGCTTTTCATCACATGATTTGATACACAGGGGAAATACCTGCAAGCTCTGAATATAATATGCAACCCCCAGGCAATAATTCATATGAACATAGAATATCTAAAAGGTTTCTGAACGTTAACTTCAATACAAAACTGGTGATTACCTTACTTTGAACGGGATTTATTCTTAAATCAACCTCTTACTTCGGTTCTTAGTCAGGGGATACGAGTAAAGCACTGAGAATAGTATTGGTGATCGAAATAATACACTTTACAAAAAGGGATATTTACTATAGAAAATAATTAATTCAAAATCAACACCAAAATTAAATCACTCGAAATATTAAAGCTGAACTAAACCTTAGAATAAGACAAAAAGAAAGACACACAAATATATATATATATATATATATATATATATATATATATATATATATATATATATATATAGTATATATATATGTATATATATACATATATATATATATATATATATATATATATATATATATATATATATATAATCACTAGTTTTACTAGAAAACATTTCATGAAAATATTTAATTTAAAAAGTAAATCTGAATTATAGTTACATATAATTAACTGTTACTCTTTTATGTACTTTGCCTCACACAAAACTACCGAACGGTAAGCAAAATAAATACTCTTCACATGTTTAATCTAATTACACAGGGCCAGTAACAGAAACTTTATAATATAAATTCACTTACTTTAACACAATACACATGAATTAACACACAATAATATCACCAAAATTTGTACAACATTATACACGGTATATATTATAAAGAAATTACTATTCACGTTTGAGAGGATACACTAAGCACTAGTGGCTGGAAAGAGGCTCGCAGAAGCACAAATCTTGTGGGGTGGCTAGATCTCCTTGTTTTGCGTTTTGAAATTGCTTGTTATTTTCAGCATGGGTATCACATCTTTTCCTCGTTTGTATTACTTTTCTTGTTTCACTACTTCATCTTTCTTTTTAGAATCTTACTTTGTCATAGGGGTACATTTTGTTTTTACATAAGTTTTGAGCTATGACTTAGATTACCTTGCTATATTTAGACCATGTTAGGATGGGTTGGAGTTTCTTGGTGAATCAAGATATCTGATTTAACTATATATTTTATGTTAATATTTAAACTACTCTAATGCCCAGTGTATTTCAAATCACATATCGTCCAAACCTTGTTTACTTGGATTTTATATTCACTAAGAAGAATTCCAATGTACAAAAAGAGAGACAAATACCTTAGAAAAAAGTTCAAAAACATCCATGGCAGGTGAAACCTTTCTATCGGAACTCTAGTAGTTATTGCGACACTAACTCCTAAATCA
>NC_090738.1:102321403-102323903 GCF_036898095.1 Palaemon carinicauda
TCAGCATGCCGAGATCCAGTTTCGCATTAAGGGCATGACTCGCTCAACCACCAAAGCAGATTATGTTCTCGCAGCGATCCCCAGGACCAGTACTCACCATCGCCAGACGTCAATATAGTCATACTTTTAGCTTTCTCAACAACCGTTGGGGGACCAAAAGGCCTCACTCGACCTCAGGGAAATGGCCATTATCGCTCGCCTGCAGGCTGTCGCAGACGACTCTCCTGGTGAAGTGATTCTACTTCCTGTCCTTTGGTCTTGTCGCCTACCTTAACCTGTACTCTCTGTCATCCCCGATGTATATTTTACCCATGATGGACCTGATGATCAAAGTTGACGTCCATATGAACAGCCACTTTGCAACCTTCAAGACCTCCATTAATGCCTCGACTCCTGACAATAAGGACAACTATTCAACATAGACCTAAGCTGGTGTGAATGTGGTAGGACACAGATGCCCAACCCACGACGTCCCTAACCAATGACCTCTCCAGCTACTTGCTGACACCTATAGGTTGCAGTTATGCTACTACTACTCTAGATTTAGGGTTGCTGCGCAGAAATGTGAGAATGGTTGTCAGTGGCCAAAAAACGTGTGAGGAGGCTACTGCTTGTCCACACCCACGACCGTCAAAGAACTGCAAGAATTCTTGGGCAGGATCAACTATTATCACCGTTTCTACAAGCCCAAGAATCTGAAGTAGGGCACCCTTCAAGAAGCGGCCTTCTACAATCCAAAGAATGCCCTATCAAATGCTTCTGCTCAAACTTCTCCTGTGCCACATGTACCTCTCCCTCTCTCTACCGATGCCAACAAATTCCCTATTAATGCAGTACTCGAGCAGGTGGTCAACTGCTCGCCCAGTAGCCTTCTTTAATCGAAAAAGTTCTATGGCAGAATCAGGCTACTCTACCTTCTGGCGGTGCACTTGACTGTCCGTCACTTTTTCACGAACCACAGGCTTCTGGTGTACGCCGTCAGTTGACAACCCGACACCTAGTTCGTCCTTCAATGCCAATACCTCTCTGCTGTGGCTGAATACAATTACACCCTTTAACACGTCCCGGAGAAAATGAATCCCGTTGCCGATGCTCTTTCAAGAAACACATTGGGTGCCATTCACCTGGGATTGGATTATGAAGCCTTGGCAGATACCAAACAAAAAGATCCGTAGTACCAACCAAGTAGAGTATCATGCACATCCCTCCATTGGGAATATGTCCCCTTTAATGACTCCAACGCCAATGTCCTCTGTGACGTCAGTACTGGTAGACCTAGACTGTGGAAACCTTCTCCCATGCATCTGATAGGTGTTTGATTTCATTCATGGCTTTTCACATCACTCGTGCCAATCTACTACACAGCTACCGAAGACAAAGTTCATTTGGCACTATATTAGTAAGAATGCTAGGGATTTGGTCCATGTCTGTACTTCATGCCAAACTTCAAAAGTATATAGACACATGGATTCAAGAGTGGATGCCTTTCCCCAACCTCAGTGTTGATTTGCCCACATTCACGTCGACGTAGTAGGCCCCCTACCCAAATCACAAGGACATCATGACCTGTTTACTGTCATCGACCACTCCACTCGATGGCTGGAAGCCATTCCCATTGAAACTACAACATCCACCTCATGTACATCTTCCTTACTCTCAAGGTGGATTGTGAGATTTGGTATACATAACCATAGTACTTCTGACAGGGGTAACACTTTCACCTCTCAATTATGGACATTATTAGTAAACCTCCTTGGAATCACCCTACATCAAACAGCCTCCTAGAACCCTGCTGCCAACGGACTAGTTGAATGTTTTCATCGCATCCTAAGAGTAGCTCTGATGTCCCACTGCAAAGATTCCAGGTGATAAATGTATCTTCCGAGGGTCCTCCTGGGACTTACAAGCCCCAAGGTAAGCAACACATACCGACGGATCTGCACTTGGCAACGCATATTGTCTTGCGCAACGACACTAGCAAGACATCAGCAGTGCCCTCTTCCACGGGCCCTTTCCTCTTGATTCGTCGTACGATGAAAGCCTTCTTAATCAACAGGGGTATCAAAGAAGACTGGGACACCATTGATCGCCTAAAGCCAACGTATCTCCTGCATGATAACCCGCCTACAGTACACTTCTCAAGATCAGGGCACCCTATTCCAAATATATCTCATTTTAAGGGGGTAGCCATTTACCGCACATGTTTCATACATGATCGTGCAGAGTAACAGTTTTGTTTTTTATCTTATCACTCGCTCTTCGCTGCACTGTTAGCAAACCAACCTCCATAAACCTGGGGCTCTTGTTTAATTTTGTTTGATTTTTTGTGACGTTCTTGCTCACAAGTGCTGGTACTTAATCTCGATGTCTGTTCAATAACATTTGGTTGCATTCACCTCGTCTTTAAGTTATCACCTAAATGGCGCCTCGCACTGTAAGGTTACTTTATCAATAGTGAAAATTCCGTCTGGACAGAGCCATCCTCAAAACAGATAATCAA
>NC_090738.1:102328903-102334318 GCF_036898095.1 Palaemon carinicauda
TTCTTTATCTAATTGATTAGTGTACCAAACTATGGAATCAAATAACATTTACTACAAATTGATATTTGCGTAAAATCCTATGCAAAACAATGTCTTTCATGAAACCCTTATGATTCATTCAGGGACTAGGAAAAAGTCAAAGAAATTATGTTCCAGTTCCTGGAACTTGTTCCGATACGTCAGCTACAGAGAGAAATCTGTTCAAAACTTCACATGAAGTTCGTACAAGTTATAATTGCATTTATGAATAATGAGAGTCTGTGGGATTCCGTCTTTCATTAGATTCAATGCAGAGGTTTAAACACCTTAACTAAACAATTATTCATTCGACCGTGTGTCTGTTGACAACAGAAGTTCCTTAAATAAATTATTCTACCTCATTAATCCTTTCTCCTTCCGATGATATTTCATCTTCAATTGCATACTCTGTTCTAATCAACTCTGCCTTTCTTCTACTTATCTTTAGTCAAACCTCGTGAGTTATTCCAAGCATTCTGGTAAGCAAGCATTATAAATCCTGGGATGTTCTGATAACAAGGATAGCATCATCAGCACAATCTAGGTCTGTTAAATTCCTATCTTCAATCCAGTCCAATCATTCTCCATCATCAGTGACTACTCTACGCATTGGAAAACCCATGAGGAGGTTGAACAACATAGGTGACAACACATTCTCTTGGAGTATTCCGCTCTTCACTGGAAATTCATTGATAAGACTCCATTAACATTAACTTTGCACTTGCTATGCTCATGAACACATTTCATCAAATTTATGTATCTAAGAGGAATTCCATAATAACGCAGGATTCTCCACAAAATGGGCAGGCACACACCATCAAAGGCTTTCTCATAGTCCACAAATGCCATCAAAGGTGGATTTCTATATTCTACACATTGCTGTACAGCATATCTCAAAATGAATATTTGGTCAGTGCTTGTTCATCTCTCAGCTTTTCATCAATCTTACTCTCCAGTCTCTTCAAAATAAGCATACTATATATTTTCATAACCACTGACAAGAGCTTGAATAATTTTCTTTAAGGTGAAGTTTCGCGTTCATGTTTGAAAAATTATTAAGGTAGAAGATTTATATAACTACTTATAATTTGGTATCTATTTCTTTCCTTTTAACGAAAAAATATAACTTTTAAAAATGTCTTGAAAAATACGTATAAGTAAGTACTATTTTCTTTAAACTTTTAATAGATCTAGAAAAAATAACTTCGTTCCCATAAGCTCCAGCTTAAGTGACAGGTATGAATACAAGCACAGACTAAATGTACGAAAAACCTGCAAAATCCATAAACCACCAGGCTGACACCTATATTCAAGTAACTCATTGTGATATGCAAGTTGAATTTCTGTCACTTTCAATAGAGAAAGGAGAAAGCTTTGGCCTTAGATGTTATTACTCTATTATATGTTTGAATGGCTTCCTCTTTTTTTTTTTTTTAATCTGTGATTCCAGATCAGGAAACTATTATCATATAATTTATATAAAATATCACGTTATCTGAGAGAGAGAGAGAGAGAGAGAGAGAGAGAGGAGAGAGAGAGAGAGAGAGAGAGAGAGAGAGAGAGAGAGAGAGAGAGATTGTAATGTACTGTAATATATATTTATTATAACAATACAGTACTATTTGCAGTTTATTTTACATATGAATTACAGTATAGTTTAGGTTCTCCAATTAGCCACTCAATTATTCATCTTTGGAGGGGCAAACCCTCATATATATATATATATATATATATATATATATATATATATATATATATATATATATATATATATATATATATATATATATATATATATATATATACATATATATATATATATATATATATATATATATATATATATATATATATATATATAAATATATACATATATATATATATATATATATATATATATATATATATATTTATATATATACATTAATATATATATCCATAAATACAGTATATATATATATATATATATATATATATATATATATATATATATATATATATATATGTATATATATACACATATATACATATATATATATATATATATATATATATATATATATATATATATATATATATATATATATATATATATATACATACATATATATATATATATATATATATATATATATAATATATATATATATATATATATATATATATATATATATATATATGTGTATGTATGTATGTGTATATATGTATATGTCCTGTGGGAGAGACAACTCCTACCAGGCGCGTCCCTTAGGTGGCGGATGAGGGAAACCCTTACAGCACAACTTATTGCAAGGGCTACTCCGAATAATAGAAATAAGGAGTCGTGGACCAAACAGGTAGCAGAGGAGTGGCTAGCCGGCTACCTTATTAGCCAAGAAACCTGCATGAAAAAGATGTCAAGGATTAGTAGTATGGCTACCGCGGTCCGGGGGAACCGACGCGCCCTAAGGTCCTTAACCACAGCCTCGTGGTGAGAAATTGGCAATGTGGTCAGCAAAAGGAATAACAACAGTTGGAACTGTAATGTAACAACGCTCTTTGCACAAGCAAAACTTAGGTGTACTATTGAAGAAATAAATAGATACAGTTGGGATGTATTGGGAATAGCAGATACTCATTGGGTGGGAGAAGGTGAAATGATGTCAGAAGGAATAAAAATATTGTATTCAGGTAGAACAGACAATATTCATAGAGATGGAGTAGCAATAATGTTAGGAAAAAGAGCACAAAGAGCTTATTTGGAGCACAATTTGGTGAACTCAAGAATAATTTCGGTCAATTTGAGAGGAAAGCACAAGAATTTTAAGGTTATTCAGGTATATGCACCAGACAGCTCATATGAAGATGAAGACGTAGAAAACTTCTATTCACAGTTAGAGGAGGAAATAGAGACAACAAAGACAGGCGATGTAGTCATGGTGATGGGCGATTTCAATAGTAAAATCGGAAATGACAGGAGAGGCTACGAGGATGTGATGGGAGAATTCGGTTTAGGTGAAAGAAATGAGAGAGGACAGAGGATGTTAGAATTTGGCCAGGGTAAACAACTGTGTATAACAAATACTTACTTTCATCATAGGAGAACAGCACAGATATACATGGACACAACCAGATGGAATTCATAAGAACTGCATTGATTATATCCTTATAAATAAGAGATGGAAAACATCAGTGATGGGAACAAAAGTGATGAGGGGAGCAAACTTTGGAACATCACATGAACTACTACTTTCAAACATCCGTATTAAATTTCGGACAGACAGAGGAAGAAATCAAGAACTAGTCAGGTATAATCTAGATAAACTGAGGAACGAGGAAGTAAAAACTGCCTTCAAAGTAAGAGTAGGAGGACGCTTTGAACCACTAATAGGACTCGAGACAACAGAGGAAAAGTGGCGTCGGGGACGATACTTAAAGAGGAAGCCGACAGTATTTTGGGAAGGAGAAGGAGAGCAAAGCAACAGTGGGTCACAGAGGAAGTATTGGATGCATGCCAAGAGAGGAGAGAAGCAAAAAAGACAAAGAATGAAACCCATCCCAAGAAAACAAAGCAAGTTATAGACAAAAGTGCAGAGCAGTGGACAATAAATGCAAAAGAGCAAAAATAAAATGGATAGAAGACCTGTGAAAAACATGTGAGGAATGTTTCAGAAACGGCCATTCAAGAGAGCTATTCACCGCAGTAGACAAATTAACAAGGGGTTGGAAAAAACAATGGAATTGCTGTAAGAGATGCAGATGGCAACATGGTATCAGCAACGGCTGATGTTGAGAAGATCTGGAAAACGCACTACGAGGAACAACTAAAAGGAAGTGGAAGACGGGTAACTGGAGAAGATTATCCAGAACTAAGAGGAGAGCTATGGAACATACAGGTAAACGCCAGATCTCCTGATAGAAGAAGTGGAAAAGTTTTAAGAGCTATGTCAAGTGGGAAAGCACCAGGAATAGATGGACTACCAAAGGAATTGCTTGAAGCTGGCGGTGAAATGGTAGAAAGATGGTTATGTGATTTATGCAGGGATATAGTAGATGGACAAGCAGCTCCAAATGATTGGATTGAAAACATTATAATTCCAACACACAAGAAAGGGGACACCACCTTATGCAAAAATTACAGGCCTATCAGTCTATTACCACATGCTTATAAAGTTTTAGCAAAAATCATACAAAGTAGAATAGCAAGGCAAGAAGAGGAAATAATTGATGAGGGTCAAGCAGGATTTAGGGCGGGGCAGAGGAACAATCGATCATGTATTCACCTTCTCACAAATCATAGAAAAATTCTGGGAGAAAGAAAAAGATCTGTATTGTGTATTTATTGACTTCAGGCAAGCATTTGACTCCATATGGAGGGAAGGAATGATTAGGATTTTGAAGGAATGGGGATTGAAACCAAAAATACTGGAAACCATCAGGAGATTGTATGAAAGGACATCGGCTAGAGTAAGAAAAAAAAAGTGTTTGACAGAAGAGTTCATAACCACTGGTGGGGTTATACAGGGTTGCCCACTATCACCACACCTCTTCAACCTAAACTTGGAATGGGTTATGAGAATGGCACTTGGAGATTATGAGGGTGGCATAGATATAGGAGGGGACAAAAATATCTAACATGAGGTATGCAGATGACATAGTGCTTTTAGCAGAAACTAAGGAGGAACTTCAGAGAGTGTTGAGAATGGTGGAAGAGCAGTGCAGTAGGTATGAATTAGAGATAAATAGAGGAAAACCAAAAGTATGAAAATTGGACGCCAGAGAGAGGCCTTAGAAATACAGCTATCAAAGGGAGAAGTGGAACAAGTCAATGAGTTTAAATATTTGCGAGTGTCTTTTACAGCAGATGGAAAGATGGAAAGAGCAATTCAAGACCGAATCTCAAGTGGCCAGAAAGCATTTGGAAGGCTAAGAAGAATCTGGAAAGATAGAAATATATTCATTAAGTTGAAAATTAGGCAATTAAGAGCAATAGTAATCCCCACAGTGATATACGGTGCTGAATGCTGAATACTGAAGAAGAGAGAAGAGAGAAAGTTATTAGCCTTTATATGAAATGTCTGAGAAGAATCTGCGGTGTAAGATGGGAGGACAGAATTACGAAAGAGAGAGTGAGAGAAATGGCTGGTGTTGAGGACACAATTCTGATTAGAATGAAGATATTCAGAGGAGATGGTTTGGGCATGTACAGAGATGGAACAGGACAGATGGCCAAAGATAGTGCTTCATGGTCAAGTGGCCGGAAATAGACCGAGAGGACGACCAAGAGATACAAGGGTGAAAACCTTCAAGAAAGCAAATAAAGGCGAGACATTTCAGCAGCTGGCACAGATGGCATTGGATAGGAGCCTCTGGAGAGAATGGCGATATCAGATGCAAGACCCAACCCGGAGAATTCCG
>NC_090738.1:102334818-102337318 GCF_036898095.1 Palaemon carinicauda
GGTACAATATCTTTTTTATATTGAACTCTTTTTATATTCATGACCAACCCTATTTTTTTTTACTACTCCCTTAACTGCCCCCAACACTTTGTACCCTTCATTCACTCTCTGACGTACATCGGCTTCCACTCCACCACTTTCTGCAACAACAGACTACAAGTACTTAAACTGATCCACCTCCTCAAGTAACTCTCCATTCAACATGACATTTACCCTCGCACCACCTTCCCTTCTCGTACATCTCATAACCTTACTTTTACCAACATTAACTCTCAACTTCCTTCTTTCACACACCCTTCCAAATTCTGTCGCTAATCGGCTAAGCTTCTCTTCCTCGTCTGCATCTAGTACAGTATTATCCGCAAACAACAATTGCTTTACCTCCCGTTCATGGTTATTCTCGTCTACCAGTTTTAATCCTCGTCCAAGCGACATCACACATCCCTGTCTCAGCCCCCACTCTCACCGGAAACCAATTGCTCACTTCATTTGCTATTCTACCACATGATTTACTACCTTTGTAGAAACTTTTCACTGCTTGCAACAACTTTCCACCAACTCCATATAACCACATCACATTCCACATTGCTTCCCTATCAACTCTATCATACGCTTTCTCCAGATCCATAAACATATCATACACCTCCTTACCTTTTGCTAAATATTTCTCACATATCTGTTTAACTGTAAAAATCTGATTCATACATCCCCTACCTCTTCTAAAACCACCCTCTACTTCTAAGATTTCATTCTCTGTTTTATCCTTAATCTTAATAATCAGTACTGTACCATACACTTTTCCAACTACACTCAACAAACTAATACCTCTTGAATTACAACAGTCATGCACATCTCCCTTACCCTTATATAGTGGTACAATACATGCACAAACCCAATCTACTGGTACCATTGACAACACAAAACAAATATTAAACAATCTCACCAACTATTCAAGTACAGTCACACCCCCTTCCTTCAACATCTAAGCTCTCACACCATCCATACCAGATGCTTTTCCTACTCTCGTTTCATCTAGCGCTCTCCTCACTTCCTCTATTGTAATCTCTCTCTTTCTCATCTCCCATCACAGGCACCTCAACACCTGCAACAGCAATTATATCTGCCTCCCTATTATCCTCAACATTCAGTAAACTTTCAAAATATTCCGCCCACCTTTTCCTTGCCTCCTCTCCTTTTAACAACCTTCCATTTCAATCTTTCACTGTCTCTTCAATTCTTGAGACAGCCTTCCTCACTCTCTTCACTTCTTTCCAAAACTTCTTATTATTTTCTTCATATGAATGACCCAATACCTGACCCCACCTCAGGTCAACTGCCCTCTTTGCCTCACTTATCTTGCACTTTACTTCCACATTTTTCTCTCTATATTTTTCATAATTCTCTACACTATTACTTTGCAACCATTCTTCAAAAGCCCTCTTTTTCTCTTCCACTTTTACTTTCACTCCTTCATTCCACCCTTCACTGCCCTTCCTCATGCTGCCTCCAACAACCTTCTTGCCACACCCATCACTTGCAATCTCAACAAAATTTTCTTTTACTAACTTCCCCTCCTCCTCTAAAATACCAGTTTCTCTTACTTTCACTTTATCATATGCCATTTTCAACCTTTCTTGATATTCACTTTTTACCCCCCGGTTTTATTAGCTCTTCAACCCTCACTAGCTCTCTTTTACATCCACCTACTCTATTGTCCCACTCTTTTGCTACAACTAATTTTCCTTCCACCAAAATAATGATCAGACATACCGTTAGCCATACCCCTAAAAACGTGCACGTCTTTCAACACATAATCCATGAATGCCCTTTCTACAACTCTTCCATTTACCACTTACCCATGTATACTTGTTTTTATCTTTCTTTTTTGAGAAAGCTAGAACTTATCACCGTCTCTTGCTCAACACACATATCTACCAGTCTCTCACCAATCTCATTTTCACATGGTATGCCATGCTTCCCAATGACACCTTCTACCTCTCCAGCGCCCACTCTAGCATTTAAGTCACCCATGATAACTACATAATTCCTTCTACCCAGTCCTTCTACACACCTAATTAATTCATTCCAGAACTCATTCCGCTCTTCTTCACTTTTCTCACTACCTGGGCCATACGCACTGACAAAAGCCCAACATTCCCTACCCAACCTAACCCTTACCCACATTAACCTAGATGATATCTCCTTCCATTCCACTACTTTACCTGTCATCCATTCACTCAGCAATAATAGCAAACACTCTCTTGCTTTTCCCTTTTCAATCCCAGACACTCTATCAGACATTTCACCAAACATCACTTCACCCTTCCATTTTATCTTGTAAGACAAGGACAATACATCCATCCTTTTATTCCTAAACATACTTCCAATCTCACATCTTTTACTCTCTATCGTACTACATCCACACACATTCAAACACCCCAAAACTAGAGTGCGGGGAGCAGTCACTCTCCCCCCAGCTCCACCTCTTTGCTGATGTCTC
>NC_090738.1:102357318-102369818 GCF_036898095.1 Palaemon carinicauda
TATTTTCGTTCCTTAGACACTTAGAATTAAGAATTTGATCTTTTCCTCAGATTCTTTCCTCAAACGTCGAGGATTAAGAACTTCCAAACTTCTTATGTAACCTCTTTTTATTTAGGCTGAAAACTCCTTTTCAATAATATTTATATTTATAACAGCAATATCCCTGCCTATGCGAATGATTAAGAAATATGATCAAATATATAAACGAGTACCGTCTGGAAATGTATAAAACGGATATGTCATTCCTTTTGTATCTTACTATTACATGTTATTGATTCCTTATTTGTCATAACTAATCTAGATGCGCACAGTAATGGTAAAACGTACTTTGTTTCAGAAAGTACAGTTCACAATGGCCTTTGTGATCATCAGCATAATAAATTATGAAAATTATATTCGTTTCTTTAGTAGCGAGAATAACTCCTCCATTCAATACGTCGTTAAAATAATTGTATCAATAATTCCTTTATGTTGTTGGGTACATATTCTTATAATTATTATTCTTGTTTCGATGTAAGGAATACAATGGCTATTACATTTCACCAATCATTGTACTATTCAAGTATTAATCTGTCACGTTCATGAATAAAGTCTTTATAACCCATTTAGATGCGTATAGTAACCATAAATACGACACGACTGGAAACATTAACGCTTCGATTGTTGAATATTCGGTATTTCAAGTGATACAAATTAATAAGGATTTTATCGTCATCAGAATATAGCTTTTATTACTAAAATTGTACTTTTCCTCAGAATAAAAAATCAAGCAAAGGAAAATGGAAACTAGAACTGAGTTTACAACTCTCAGAAACAAAGGAGAAAGGCACTATTGAAATCTTATCATCGAATACTCTCTCATGGCTTCGCTGGTAAAAGGTGGCAGAGTCATTAATGACATCAGAAGGACGTAATGGAAGACGAGAATGGGATGCAGTCACCGTTATCGATCTCTCAGGCAGACAAAAGCATCTCAGTCCTTTTGAAAGCATTAACAAGCACGAACAAAGGAAGCCAAGAGAAATACACTTGTATGATTTCATGATATTCTTCCGAAGAAGAAGAAGAAGAAGAAGAAGAAGAAGAAGAAGAAGAAGAAGAAGAAGAAGAAAAAGAAGACAACAGTCGATTGGTGAAATCTGGCGATTCGTTCCCTGTCCCTTCAGGATACTGTGTATTTCAAAGGCAATGTCTCGTCATTGATATGCCTGCAGAGGATGACTGCAGGTGGCCAGGAAACGGGATGGCGGTATGGAAAGCTGGCTGCTTGCAGGCAAAGTGGTGATTAATCCCTGCTCAACAATCCGTAGGTAATGGATGTTTTCCGTAAGAGGATTTCGAGCAGCAACGTGACTTCCTCCGGCGGGTGATGTCTCTCGTTAATGTCTGATGCCTATGTAATCTTTATTTTACAGTAATGAATGTCAGTGAAGTTATTTCTTTTCCTTTTTATCATTATTCAATATCATTCTCAGATGGGTTAAACGCATTTCTATAGTTCTGATATGGTATTTTATAGAAATTAATTACATCTACCATTTTCTACTCTAGTTTCATACATTATTTTATTACCTCTCTTCAAATCTTCCCTGAGGATTATAATAACTTTGAAGTGTTCCAAAAGCCAAAGCCAGTAAGTAACGTAAAACCACGTGTAATTTTTTTTATAACTCAAACCATAAAACAAAGTTAGATTACGGCAACGGTATCTTTTATCAAAAAGTTTTAATACCTCAAAATTATATCCTAATTTGTTAGCAACCAAAATCCCGCATTCTCGTAAAACCAATTTAAAAATTATTCGAAACTCTCTCCCCCCCCCCAAAAAAAAAAAATCTTAGGTGCTAAAAAGGTGAGGCTACGTTTTAGGTAAATTAATATCATTTTTTATACCTAATATAATCCTATTTAATTATATCTATAATGCCTCTACTGATTACATCGCGAAGTCTGTGTAATCCTCGATTTAAGACATTTTCTCCTCTAATAGGAAGCTAACGTCGTTAATAATTTCGTTATGAAACGTTAAGTGGATGGTTTCTCTTCTCTATGTCGTAGCTTCAGGGTATCAAAAAGTTTGGATATGGCCAAAGAAATAGATAGTGTTATACAAAAACACGCACAATTTCACAAACATATATACATATGCACATATATATATATATATATATATATATGAATGTACTGTATATACACACATGTGTATTTAAAAGATATATTTTCATTTGTTGTAATTTTTTCTTATTCTTAATGATCCAATAGCAAAGTAAACAGAGAGAGAGAGAGAGGTTATTAAAAGAGAAGGATACTGAATACGGAAATAGTAAAACAATAATAAAGTAGGAAAAAAATAAAACACAAAAATTAAATCACTTGCATATTAGTAGTAACCGAAAAGAAAAATTATGCTATTCTTCTTAATATAAATTCTTAATTGAAATGAGCTTTTATAACTAGCTAATTTCATTATATGACTTTTGTGCGTTTTACTTTCATATGTATACGTCCTCTCTTTGTTATTCCTCTTTGATGTGTAAATATTGAATGTCTGATATTAGTCATATTGCTAATTATGCTCGAAAAATATCCCTGAATTGACTTTGATGTTAATGGTCATTCTTAATATTAACTTTGGGGTTGAAATGGTTGAAGTGTAGCGCCAGCTTACAGTTAGAGAATTCGATAGGTAATGTTTTACTTTGTTCCATTTTTTTTTAGATAGAGATCGTATCTTGCATGTATTTGTAAAGTAGTTTTTGAAATAAATGGAGTTTTCTTGAGCTTTTATACAATGTATACTCTTCTTCACTCAAGGGGTTAAATACTGCACTGTAACTGTTCAGTGGCTATTTTCCTCTTGGTAAGGGTAGAAGATACTCTTTAGCTATGGTAAGCAGCTCTTCTTGGAAGAGGACACTTCAAAATCAAACCATTGTTCTCTAGTCTTGGGTAGTGCCATAGCCTCTGTACCATGGTCTTCCACTGTCTTGAGTAAGAGTTCTCTTGCTTGAGGGTACACTCGGGCACACTATTCTATCTAACCTCTCCTCTTCTTGTTTTGTTAAAGTTTTTATAGTTTATATAGTTTATATAGATAATATTTATTTTAATGTTGTTACTGTTTTTAAGATATTTTATTTTCCTTGTTTCCTTTCCTCAATGGGCTATTTTCTCTGTTGGGGGCCATGGGCATAGCATCCTTCTTTTCAAACTAGGGTTGTAGCTTAGCAATTAATAATAATAATAATAATAATAATAATAATAATAATAATAATAATAATAATGAAATATGGATTCAAAGTTTGGTTTATGTTTATGAAAACAGGTCAAACCCAAGACGTGAAGTACCATGTCTGAGGAGTTTGGCCTACAGTGGATATACGGCTGCATTTATTTTTGTTCTTATGATATACTGAACAGAGCGACTTTATTAGAATATACATATGAATGCTACATAAAGCATAAACTATATAACGTGAGTCTTCAAATGTATAATTAGCATTATTCAACAGCCCTAAATAGAAACACATTCCTATGCAATTTTATGTAAAAATAACATTTCAAAGTACTCTGTACAAACACACTACATCCAACCTTATTATTCCTTTTCGGGAACATTCTCTGAAATACAGGAAATGGAATACCCTAAAATAACATGTAAACGAATCCTGATATTTGCATCAGAAAACCCTCAAATCATATGAGGCATATTTCGACTGGGAAGCTTTTGTTTACTCTGAAACGGGACGGAAAACCAATTAGAAAACCCGGTGGACCATCTCTCTCTCTCTCTCTCTCTCTCTCTCTCTCTCTCTCTCTCTCTCTCTCCGTTTCTCTAACCTCATCAGAATTTTACAATGCAAACTTCAAATAAAGTCAGACAACAAAGGTCAGAGCTCCCTTCCTAAACTGACTTTCTCCCATCTCAATGACAGACAGACACAGCCGCAATGCAAAGCAACACTCCTGCAATGCAACCTTCCTTTTTTTTCACGTACATTTCCTCTTTGTTACATTCACCTGATTCAATATGTACCACGTTGTTTTATGTTATTTCTTAGTTACATACAACATCGAGTCCTCAGGGTTCATATATAGCACGGTACTCCTTTGTTGCATAGAACATTAAGTCAACTAGAAATATTTAAATCATGTTGCTCCTCTGTTTCATGCATCATTATGTCGCAGGGTCTGCATAGAGCTCATTATTTTTGTTGTATACAACATTAAATAATCAGGGTCTATATACAGCACGTTACTTTTTTCTTACAGTATAAAGTCGTTAGGTCTATATATTATATACAACATTTAAGTTTTTAGGATCTATATATAGCACTTTACTTCTTTGTTACATACAACAATAAGTATTCATGATATACATTATTCATTTTACTTTTTTACTGATTTGTTGTACACAGCATTATGTTATCAGAGTCCATATATATATAAGATATTTCTTTGTTGCAGACTGATGTGAGTCGTCCTGGTTTACGTATGGCTTGTTACTTCTTTGTTGAATACAACATGAAATTTTCCTCGTTGTTTAGAGTGTACGTAGATAAGATTATGAAGAATAATCAACGAATATGTGTTTACCTAAATCTATTTTAGTTAATAAATACCAGAAGAACTGAGTCAAAGAAAATAAGAGATGCAAACAGTGAAAATCCAAGTTTTAGATCAGCAAAAAGTAATGGAACAAAGACAAGGAATTGGAATTAGATTCCAAATAATCCAACTGAATTTTGTTCGTCGGAGATTTCGGTTTGATAAAGAAAAGGAATAAGAAGATTCCGGGAAATAGAGGAAATTCTTATCTACTCCTCTTTTTCTATTCTCGAGATTCTCTTATCACCATATTGTCTTACAGTTGAGGGAGCAGGGAAGGCTCGAATAAGAGGAAAATTGAGGATTATATCTTTCTATCCTTTTCTCTTATATCTGCCATGAGAGTCGATGGCCTCAAACCTGTCGTACATTGTTAAAAATTTGCCGTAAAAAATGTTGCCAGGCACTTACCGTTTGATAAACGGATATATTTACGTGATTAAGTGATATTACGGTCAACAACCCGTAAAAGATAATAACATAGTAAGTTAAACTTACTGTCGCCTGAATTTTACTGAGACACGGCTGAGAACGGTATATTCTTACTGCGAATTTTCTATTAAAATTACGGCTGTATTTGTGTTACATGTTTCAGGCCTTTGTCTTACAATGGACCAAAAAAAGACAGCAGTTTGTGTTGTTACATGTCTGAAGCCTTTGTCTTACAGTGGACCAGAAACGTCAGCATTTGTGTTGTTACATGTTTGAAGCCTTTGTCTTACAGTGGACCAGAAACGGTTGCATTTGTGTTACATGTTTGAAGCCTTTGTCTTACATTGGACCAGATACTGCTATATTTGTGTTGCATGTTTGAGGTCTTTGTCTTACAATGGACCAAAAACGACAGCAATTGTGTTGTTACATGTCTGTAGCCTTTCTCTTACTGTGGACCAGATACGGCAGCATTAGTGTTGTTACATGTGTGAGGCCTTTATCTTAGAATGGACTAGAAACGGCTGCATCTGTGTTACATGTTTAAAGCCTCTGTCTTACAATGGACCAAAAATGACAGCATTTGTATTGTTACATGTCTGAAGCCTTTGCTCTACAGTGGACCAGAAACGGCAGCATTTGTGTTGTTGCATGTGTGAGTCCTTTATCTTACAGTGGACCAGAAACAGCTGCATTTGTGTTACATGTTTGAGGCATTTGTCTATGAGTGGACCAGAAACGGCTGCATTTGTGCTGTTTTATGTGTGAGGCCTTTATCTTAGAGTGGACTAGAAACGGCTGCATTTGTGTTACATGTTTGAAGCCTTCATCTTACAGAGGACGAAAAACGACAGAATTTGTTTTGTTACATGTCTGAAGCCTTTGTCTTACAGTGGACCAGAAACAGCAGCATTTTTGTTGTCACATGTGTGAGGCCTTTATCTTATAGAGGACTAGAAACGGCTGCATTTGTGTTACATGTTTGAGGCATTTGTCTATGACTGGACCAGAAACGGCTGCATTTGTGTTGTTATATGTGTGTGAGGCTTTTATCTTACAGTGGACCAGAAATGGCTGCATTTGTGTTATATGTTTGAGGCCTTTGTCATTCAGTGGACGAGAAATGGCTGCATTTGTGTTACATGTTTGAGGCCTTTGTCTTACAATGGACCAAGAACGACTGCATTTGTATTGTTACATGTCTGAAGCCTTTGTCTTACAGTGGACCAGAAACGACAGAATTTGTGTTGCTACAAGTGTGAGGCCTTTATCTTCTAGTGGACTAGAAACGGCTGCATTTGTGTTACATGTTTTAGGCCTTTGTCTTACAGCGGACCAAAAAACGGCTGCATTTGTGTTACATGTTTGAGGCCTTTGTCTTACAGTGGACCAAAAACGTCTGCATTTGTGTTACATGTTTGAGGCGTTTGTCTTACAATGGACCAAAAACGACAGCATTTGTGTGGTTACATGTCTGAAGCCTTTGTCTTACATTGGACCAAAAACGGCAGCATTTCTCTTGTTACATGTGTAAAGCCTTTATCTTACAGAGTACTAGAAACAGCTGCATTTGTGTTACATGTTTGAGGTTTTGTCTTCCAGTGGACCAGAAACGGCTGCTTTTGTGTTGTTACATGTCTGAGGTGTTAGTCCTGCAGTGGACCAGAAATATCTGCACTTGTTGTTCTTATTTTTTTCATTTTGGGATCCTGAACGCCTCTGTAATTGACTCATTGTTATTCTATTTCTTATTAATTTTGCAATTCCCCGTTTCAAGAAAAAAATTGTAATTAACATCATCCATTTATTATATTATCAAAGCGGAATCATTACACTGTATCAGAATCTCTTGTCTTTATTCTATCTTTTTTTCTATATATTTTCAAAAACTGTGCAGACCTCTCTTTGTTTAAAGGGAATGAATGAATGAATGATTATAAGACATCCAGCGTGACAATTGTAATGGATATTGACGCCAATTGTCCAAAAGGGAAGATTTTTAAGCATCTGTTTCCGTAAAAATTTAACTTTGAATATTTATTTTTTTCTAAAAAAAAAAAAAAGAATAATATTTTTTTTTTTTAGTTGATAAATCACTATATATATAATCATTATAGAATGATTTAACTACATCAGTAGTTAATAGTTATTATTGGCTTTTTGATGGCTTGTAAAAATATATCTTAATGAATTAAAAGTTAGAGTTGGTGCAATGTATATTTGAGAAATGAGAGAGCCAGGTAAGATGAGGCTACAATTAAAACACAGAAGGTAATGACCAAAGGGATGCTACAAAGAATTTTTATGACTGCTTATAGTGCATCTCGTTTAAAGGTTTTAAAGGTCACTCATGAATGGCAAAGGCAAGGGACAGTGACATTTCCCTAGCAAGCAGGACAATGCCCTAGAGACTGACCATATATTATATGATCAGCGCCCAAGACCCCTAAGCTATGGTCAGGGAGGGCCAGGCAATGGCTGCTGATGACTCAAGTGATAGACCTATAGGCTCTCCCAAGCCCCAACCTTAGCTCACAAGGATGGTAAGGTTGCGGACACTAAAGGCACTAACGAGTCTGAGCGGGACTTGAACCCACGTCTGGCAAACACCAGGCAAAGACATTACCAATCAGGCCACAATAACCCCTGATGATAATCGTGATGATGATTTAAGGTGTAGATATACCGATATTCCCAGAAGCTTAGAAAATTCTAAGAATTTACTAATTATTGAATATATACCATATTTTTTTCCTGGGTTACCTTTTTCATTTGTTTAAAGGCACATGAAACGAGCTATCTCAGTGGCTTAAACCAGCAGTTCCCAAAATGGGGGATATTCCCCACTGGTGGGAAATTTAAAGCTACCAGGAGGGAAATAATTACACTGCCTACTAGCATTAAAAAATCTCTGATACATTTTATCAAATCAGAGAGAGAGAGAGAGAGAGAGAGAGAGAGAGAGAGAGAGAAAGAGAGATAGAGAGAGAGAGAGTATGTTTGTAGACTTAACTATAAGTTTATTAGAGTGTTTGGACACTAAAAATAAATTAGCAAATAGTCACAGTGCGTTTTGACTATCAGTTCCTTCATACCAATGAAAGGGGAAATCTCGAATGATTGTACATACATATACCAAAGGCACTTCCCCCAATTTTGGGGGGTAGCCGACATCAACAAGAAACAAAACAAAAAGGGGACCTCTATTCTCTAAGTTCCTCCAGCCTAACCAGGGACTCAGCCGAGTTCAGCTGGTACTGCTAGGGTGCCACAGCCCAACCTCCCACATTTCCACCACAGATGAAGCTTCATACTGCTGAGTTCCCTACTGCTGCTACCTCCGCGGTCATCTAAGGCACCGGAGGAGGCAGCAGGGCCTACCGGAACTGCGTCACAATCGCTCGCCATTCATTCCTATTTCTAGCACGCTCTCTTGCCTCTCTCACATCTATCCCCCTATCACCCAGAGCTTTCTTCACACCATCCATCCACCCAAACCTTTGCCTGCCTCTTGTACTTCTCCCATCACTCTTGCATTCATCACCTTCTTTAGCAGACAGCCATTTTCCATTCTCTCAACATGGCCAAACCACCTCAACACATTCATATCCACTCTAGCCGCTAACTCATTTCTTACACCCGTTCTCACCCTCACCACTGCGTTCCTAACCCTATCTACTCGAGATACACCAGCCATACTCCTCAGACACTTCATCTCAATCACAATCAATTTCTGTCTCTCCATCACTTTCATTCCCCACAACTCCGATCCATACATCACAGTTGGTACAATCACTTTCTCATACAGAACTCTCTTTACATTCATGCCCAACCCTCTATTTTTTACTACTCCCTTAACTTCCCCCAACACTTTGCAACCTTCATTCACTCTCTGACGTACATCTGCTTCCACTCCACCATTTGCTGTAACAACAGACCCCAAGTACTTAAACTGATCCACCTCCTCAAGTAACTCTCCATTCAACATGACATTCAACCTTGCACCACCTTCCCTTCTCGTACATCTCATAAACCTTACTCTTACCCACATTAACTCTCAACTTCCTTCTGTCACACACCCTCCAAATTCTGTCACTAGTCGGTCAAGCTTCTCTTCTGTGTCTGCTACCAGTACAGTATCATCCGCAAACAACAACTGATATACCTCCCATTCATGATCATTCTCGCCTACCAGTTTTAATCCTCGTCCAAGCACTCGAGCATTCACCTCTCTCACCACTCCATCAACAGTACAATCGAATGATTGTACTGGGTGTAAAGGGTAAATGAGAAAAAATATTTTGGGAATCACTGTAATAACCTAAACAGTTCGGGTCTTGAAAAGGGGACAAGGGAAGATTAAAAAAGAAAGACGTTAAAAGCATCATAATGATTAATGAATTTTACAGGTTCTTGTATAAGCAATAACAGAAATACATTTTCTATTTTGGAATGAAGCGCGAAAAACTTCCCTACAACTTCTTTCTCGTATTATTTAAATATGAAGAACGAATTTCAACACCTACTCATTGAACTTATAAATTCGACGAACTTGTTGCAAAATGGCGCCCGAAATTGTTTAAATCGCTCTTTGAGGGGGAAAGAGAATGTGATGCTATTTCACACAGAACGCGAATTTTGCCTTTGTTTATCGCATGAACTTCGTGAAATATTAGGCAGATAACGACAGGGAAAATTGCTTAGTTCTCTCTCAGAAAAACGGCTGCATTATGAAAGAGACTTTAAAAGCCGTGTAACATAAACAAAAACTTTCAAGGCTGAGATGAAGAGTGGGACTTCATTTTCTCCTATTTAGGGATCTGTAAATATCCTCTTCTCGCTTGACCTTCATTTTGGAGGGAACTTTTACTTACTCTTCGAGTAAATATGTTGAATTTCAGCGGAATTCTCGTTGGTTTATTAGGCGCTGCTTTCCTGTGATTACAGAAATTTTTTAGATAAAGATTCGTTATATTCATCGATTATTGATGCTACTCTTGATTTTTTGAGTTTAGGTTTAAAGGTTTAAAGGCCGCTCATGAATGGCAGAGACAAGGGACAGTGACATCCCCATATCGAGTAGGACAATGCCCTAAAAGATTGAACATATTTACATATGATATGCGCCCGAGCACCATCTCCACCCAAGCTAGGACCAAGGATGGCCAGGCAAATGGCTGCTGATGACTTAGCAGATAGACCTATAGGCTCCCCCAAACCCCCGACCCTTTGTTCACAAGGATGATGAGGTTGCACCATCCAATGGAACTAACGAATTTGAGCGGGGCTCGAATGGAGAATGAAAAAAAATGATTTGAATATTATGAAAAAGGCTTTTAGAAGAAAATACAATCAGATAGGGGAAGGATTTTTAAACATTGAATCATTGTAGTGAAAAATGGCTATAAATTCAAGTTTTAGCAAAACACAAGTAATTACTATTATTATGAATTATGGATCAACCCCTATTGAAGTAAAACTTTAGCGAAATTAGTCTCTTCACACCCTTACACAGAGCAGTAATGTTATTTTAGATATAAATAACCAAGAATATCATTTCATATTTGTGAACATATAATAAAATAATTTTCATTTCTGAAAACCCAAAAGTTCTTCAAAAAGGATTGTGATGGTCTATTGGAAACGTCCTTGCCTAGTGATCTGCCGTACTGAGATTCAAGTCTCACTCAAGCTCGATAGTTTCTTGTAGGATCTGCCTTTAGGTCTACCTGCTGAATCAGCGACAGATATTGCCTGACCCCCCTGGACCTAGCTTGGGTGGATCATATGTATATATGGTCAGTCTGTACGGCATTATCACTGTTCCTTGTCTCTGCCGTTCATGACCGGCTTTAAAACTTTAGATAGTCCAGGAGGACATTTCTATTTACAAAACGGGGCCATTAATATATATATATATAATATATATATATATACTATTATTGCTGATTCTTCCATGGGATATCAAGATGCTGTTTCTAGCCGCAGAAGGTGGTCTCATGGTTTAATGGAAAACAATGAGTCTGGTCTGTAGTTGGATTGGTTACCGCTAACCTACGAGAGAATCTACTGGACTGTAAGAATTTGGTCCTAAAATATGTCTTGGGCAACCATGGGCTCCAATAAGGGCAAAACAGTTAATATTGGGATTGAAGAAAGATAAACACCGACCGCAATTACGAATGACTATATTTGCTTGTGATTAAAGAGTGCCGCCTGCCCTTTGCAATTCCACTTTTCAAATTCTTAACGTCGAAAGATAAACTTCTTTTTGCTTTCAAAATTTTTCTCTTACACTTTTTGTAAGTGAAATCAAAGCGGAGGAGAGACGAGTTTGGATTTTTTCTAGCGATATGGAAATGGTACAGTGTCAAATATACACACCCACACACGTACATACGGCTCCGGGTTAAACTGAGAGAGAGAGAGAGAGAGAGAGAGAGAGAGAGAGAGAGAGAGAGAGCGATATTCACCCTTTTCGTCAGGAATTAGACTGATGATACATTCCCTTCCATCGGAAAGGTTGGCACAGCAAAAATGAAAATAAGCTTTGAGGCACTTTAAAAAGATTTGCGTACGTTTGCATATAAACACGTATATGCATATAGATAGTTTACATGCTTGTATATATATATATATATATATATATATATATATATAAATGTGTGTGTGTGTGTGTGTGTGGGGGGGAGTGTTATTAAACTACTCTGATTCACATATCAAATTAACATCCATTGTTATCTGCATCAGAATGTCCCACGACTCTGCTTTGGACGGTTTGATTTTAGCAATAATGAGTATTTCTAATATCTCTAGAGTCTAGAGCGTAAACACAAATGCTGGATTCATAAGTTATGGGCGAATGCGTAGAGTTATACACAGATGCCAATATTTAAATCTTGATATGATTTAAACATAAAATAAAAAAGCATTCTGAGAGTGCAGACCTCCACCACGGCAGCATATTTCTAGAAACCAGCTTGCTTTTACCTGAATCAATCTAGACCATAGGCGTATTTGAAGTCTGTGTGACAACCACTTGCGAACTTGGGATTAAAGTTAGGGTTAATTCTGTCGACCTTTTGCTCGACCTTGACCTTGACCTATGAATTTCAAAATTGAATCACTTCCACGTCTCAACATAACTATCAATCCCTGAAAGTTGCACTACTCTATGAGCAAAATTGACGTCAGGAAGTTGTTTACAAACAAACAAACAGACAAACAGGGGTGAAAACATAATATCCTCCCAACTTCGTTTGCGGAGGTAATAATAGCTTGATTACCTAGGTATGATACGTCACAAAATGATACATTTACGTTTGCTCCACTTTTCAAGATTATTTCATGTTTATCTTTGGAGACTATTTTACAAAGAAAAACTAACAGAAATCAAATGTACACGATGAAGCATCTCGGGAAAATCTGTGTTCCGTCATCAGCGATGATGAATTATCCCT
>NC_090738.1:102372259-102382259 GCF_036898095.1 Palaemon carinicauda
TGTCGATGGTTAATTCACATTTACTAACAATTGTGGATGGGAGATCTAAATGTATAAGAGTACTTATTTCGACTTTTTATCTTTTATCTCATAATAATGATATTTGTTTGAGGCCCTTTCAGGAAGGAAGCGAAGACGAATGGAAGGAAGAAAATCTTAACCATTCTGAAAGACTAAGATAATCTTCAACCAAAGTGATCGAGATTAAAAAAGAAATAATAAAGGGGAGAGAGAGCACAAACAACGGTTCTATCAAAGAATGCCAGAGAGGAATACCAAGCCATAAGACATGTTTATCGATTTTATCTCTCTCTCTCTCTCTCTCTCTCTCTCTCTCTCTCTCTCTCTCTCTCTCTCTCTCTCTCTCTCTCTCTCTCTCAAACTGGATATCACAAATATCTAAGAAAATCATCGCTACTTATGTGAAATATCTCTGAAGGATATCTGTCTAAGATGATTAGCATTAAATATATAACATCCATCCATATACCAAAGGCACTTCCCCCAATTTTGGGGGGTAGCCGACATCAACAAGAACAAAACAAAAAAGGGGACCTCTACTCTCTATGTTCCTCCAGCCTAACCAGGGACTCAGCCGAGTTCAGCTGGTACTGCTAGGGTGCCACAGCCCAACCTCCCACATTTCCACCACAAATGAAGCTTCATACTGCCGAGTCCCCTACTGCTGCTACCTCCGCGGTCATCTAAGGCACCGGAGGAAGCAGCAGGTCTTTGTTGCTGTCTCACAGGATACTTTTACAGGAGTGGGGGTTCCCAGCCCCCTCGTCCAGTCCCTTTTAGTTGCCTCTTCCGACACGCAGGGATAACGTTGGCGCTATTCTAATTGTTTTATGCCCCCGCGGCCACAGGGGGCATAACATACGTTTAAGTAAATGCATACAAATGCTTATGGTAAAAAAAATATGTATAAAGATAAATCTAATAATTATAATAAGAAAAAATAATTGCATTAATTTTAATGACAATACTATTTTTAATAACTTATAATAACAGTAATTACAATAATAATAATCATAATAATAGTCATAGATATAATCATAGTAATAATAGTAATGAGATAAACGAAAAAATGGTAATGATGAAACAACTACGACTAAAATCCTTATCAAATACTTAAATTGAAAATCAATCCTGCAAATGAGAGTTCTTGCCATATTGCTATAGTCATACAATTATCATCTATAGTCTATTTTTTATAGCGGTGCATATTTGCACCCGCTCACAGGGGTGCCCTTATAGCTCGGAAAGGTTCCTGATACCCGATTGGTCGGAAGTATTTTTGTCCGAACACCTTCATTGTTCTCGAATAATTACCAAGTAATGTGAATCGAAACTTATTTATTAACCTATATTTCTCCATCAGATATATGTTTTGTCAATAAAGAATGTGAAAGAATGGATATATTATAAAGAATCGTCTTGGTAAGTCTAAATTTAACAACACAATCCGCCGAAGTCAACGACAGCAGCTTGTTTTCGGGTGCACGCTTTGTAATTTTGTAATTATTCACATATTTTAACGCAAATTGGGATAAATTACACTCAGCATAAGTTAAACATGTTATTATAAACTTTCTTTGAATACCAGAATTTACCAAAATCATGGAATTAGTAAAACCCGATATTTGTGAAAACTTATGGGGAGGTGAAAGAACAGCCTGTAGCGGCCTGGCGGGAAAACGATCCCTTCTGACGTGTAGACGCAGTTTTTTTTTCTTTCGTAATATAGTCTGCACTGTCTCTCTTCGTATTATTTTGCTTATTATTTTCCCACATTCTTGTTCCTCGCCTAATATCTATCTATTTTCCCGATATCACTTCTTTCATAAATGGGATATCCGCACTACGATTCCTTATTTCTTATCCTCTGTCGAAAGTGATGGCTTGAAGGGAAGCGTGTGCTAGTCTCATTAAAATAGTGTAGAGGCGGGAATAAAGAAAAAATACTATGCTTAATTTCAGGTTTACAGAATAGGTTATACTTTCTAGACAGCATAAAATTTATGTTGTTATTATTACTTACATGCTTACTGACGTAAGGTACAAAACATAAGGAATCGTAGTGCGGATATCACATAGGCCTATATGAAAGAAGGGATATCGGGGAAAATAGATAGATATTATGTGAGGAACAGGAATGTGGGAAAATACTAAGCAAAATAATACGAAGAAAGACAATGCAAGACTATTTAAACTGAAAGGAATAGGCCGAACTTTATTACGAAAGAAAAAAAAACTGCGTCTACACGTCAGAAGGGATCGTTTTCCCGCCAGGCCGCTACAAGCTGTTCTTTCACCTCCCCATAAGTTTTCACAAATATCGGGTTTTACTAATTCCATGATTTTGGTAAATTCTGGTATTCAAAGAAAGTTTATAATAACATGTTTAACTTATGCTGAGTGTAATTTATCCCAATTTGCGTTAAAATATGTGAATAATTACAAAATTACAAAGCGTGCACCCGAAAACAAGCTGCTGTCGTTGACTTCGGCGGATTGTGTTATTAAATTTAGACTTACTATGACGATTCTTTATAATATATTCATTCTTTCACATTGTTTATTGACAAAACATATATCTGATGGAGAAATATAGGTTAATAAATAAGTTTCGATTCACATTACATGGTGATTATTCGAGAACAATGAAGGTGTTCGGACAAAAATACTTCCGACCAATCAGGTATCAGGAATCTTTCTGAGCTAGAAGGGCACCCCTGTGAGTGGGTGCAAATATGCACCTCTATATAAAGTAGACTATAGTAGTGACGCTGATCTCTTAGGAAATAGGTGGTAGGATATTGTCGACAATCATCATCATAATCATCTCCTCCTACGCCTATTGGCGCAAAAGTCCTCGGTTAGATTTCACCAGTCGTCTCTATTTTCAGCTTTTAATTCAATACTTCTCCATTTGCCATCTCTTACTTCACGCTTCATAGTCATCAGCACTGTAGGCCTGGGTCTTCCAATTCTTCTGGTTCCCTGTGGAGCTTACAGTAGTTGAAAGTTTGGTGAACTAATCTCTCTTGGTGAGTGCGAAGTAAATGTCCAAACCATCTCCATTTACTCCTCATCATGATCTCATCCGCATATGGCACTCGAATAATTTTTCTTAGAGTTTCATTTATAATTTATTCCTGCCCTATAACTCCCAAAATTCTTATGAGGGCTTTGTTCTCAAATCTACAAAATTTGTTGGATATAGTTTCTCTGTCATACCACGACTCATGTCCATTCAGTAACACCGATCTCACTAAACTGATATATAAAATGCTCTTTATTCTCAGACTTCGGTTTATTGAATTCCATGTCGCGAAAACAAAAAATCATTAATGTTGAGTCCAAAATGTGATTAAAAGTTTTCTGAGAATTGCTGCCTAATCTCCCAAGAAATTATTAATTTTGGGCTTTCGTTGGTGTTCCTTTTTAAACTATATTTAAAATTATAAAATACCAGAGAACGTTGATGAACTTAGAAATATTTGAATAACTAGGATCTTTTGTTTATATAAATAAATCACATTTAAATATCTATTATTTACGTTATGATCGGAATATTGTAGTCTCTTTTTGAATCATAATCCTGGTTATGTATGACTAATGTCGTGAACTTTGACAATTTGACTTACTTAGCAGACTTACGATATACGGGATGGAAGGTTGAAAATAAGATTAGGATGCTGTAAGTACTCCAAAATATTTAGTTTTGTTATGCACAAGGCTTCAGGGAATTCTCATTAACATTGTTGTATTTCACGACAACACTGAAACTGCAAGATTCAAATTGAAATTGAAGTTAATCATGATATTGACAAATAAAAAAAAAAAAAAAAAAAAAAAAAGAAAAAAAAAAAAAAAAAAAAAAAAAAAAAAAAGGTTATTGGAATATGTAGTGGTCGTTAAAAATTATAAAAAGATTACTAATAGAATTTCTGCGTTGATTAATTCGATTAATAGGGGTAAGACCTTAAGAAGTTCAATTAGAAGAGGAAGAATTGGGCTAGTACACGATATATGTTTGGCCCTAATTAAGACTAATTACTGCCTTCTCCAACCTGCTTAGATTTGCTGCAAGGTGGATTATCAGTTGACATTATAAGCCTACGCTCAAACTTTTCAGTGCTCCAGTACAGTTGGTAGGCATTCTATGTTGCGCTCCCCTGTCTACTCAAGAGCATCCTTCATGCATCATGCTATACTTCATTCCAATCATTCTTATTCATTTGCCTTTTTTGACGAAGTCAGCGTTTCCCTCTCTTCCTGATCCGATTCTTTGTCGATTCAATTGTTCCAAAGTTATTATCCTTTCTCTTTTTCCCCGTCTCCATTGTATACCGCTTTAAAGGTTCTCGTGACAAGACAAAAGAGGATCTGCTTGGCTATCCCTTTTCACTCCTCTCAAATCCCTCGCCGGGAACCCTTCCTCTTGCTACCCTATTATTTATTTTTCTTGACCATTTCCTCCCTCAGCTGGCGATGAGGTGTTCCAGGAATATCGGGTGTGCTCATGATCAGGTCTCTGCTATAAAGTCTTTTTAAAACTCAAGTACTTATTTCTACTTTTTATGTTTTTTTTTTTTTTATATTACTACCCAAATATTTCTTATTGACCATTTCCTACCCCCGCTGGTGATGAGGTGTTCCAGGAATATCAGTTGTGCTCATCACCAGATTTCTGCTATAGAGTGTTTTAAAGCCTCAAGTACTTATTTCTACTTTTCATCTTTTTTTTTTTTTTTTTAATACTACCCTAATATTTCTTCTTGACCATTTCCCCCCTCAGCTGGTGATGAGGTGTTCCGGGAGTATGAGTTCGGTTCATGCCCTGGTTTATGCTATAGAGCATTTAAAGCCTCAAGTACTTATTTAAATTTTTCATCTTTTTATATCTTATTTTCATCGATTATACTTTCATGAAATTCAGTAATGAAAACTTACTTATTTACAAAAGCGATACAAATGATCACGAACCGAGGATTTATCTTCCTATGTTTTTCACCTAGATCTAATATCTTTATCAGTCCATGATTTTATTTTTTTTCCCTTTAATTCTTTTCTCTTCCAGAGCTAGAGTATAGATTGCCACATTCGAATTCTGTTGGATAATTATACGTAAAATAAACTGACTTGGGTTTTATTTGGCATTAAGGTTATTCATTGACCTTAAGATGTTCATCTAATTATATCCCTATTCACATTCTCATTCGTTTTTTTTCTTCTCCCTGTGTTTAATAAAATATTTACGACTGAACCCTTCAAAGAAAACCGGTACGTGAAAGGGAATTTGGGATGATATTTGTTTAAGGCCCTTTCAGGAAGTAAGCGAGGACGAATGCACGGGAGAAAACATGAAATTCGGAACTATTCTAAATAGCCAAACACATTTTCAAATAAAATTATCTGGATTTTAACAGAGAAACAAACAAACAACGGTGCCATTAAAGATAAGCTATAGTCGAAGGGTTGGAAAATCCATTGAACTTTACCATTCAGATGCTAAGCCAGACCATAACGAGTCCGATTCAGCCTGAAAAATATTTCATAGCCGAACTATCGTTCAAGTTAGTGATGAATCCCCTCAATGTTCAAGGATGATGCATTTTGAAACGGCAATTGCTCCGCCGAGACTCGTATCTCACTGATCGCAATCTCGAAATATGAATTTAACGAACGTATTTTTTTCTTTTTAACTAGAGAGAGAGGATGGTTAGGAAACCGGATTGAAATAGATCATTATTTTACTTAACTTCCCAAATCAGAAAAGGCTTTGTTTTTTATTTTGACCTCTATAGGAACCCGGATCAGGCTTTTAGATGATTTTCAATGTAGAATTCCGGGAGAAATAGGAACGTTAATCACAACAGCTTATTCTTTTGATTGTAGTCAGACGAGTATGGTTTAAATAATTTCTTGTTTCAAAGAGGCCTCTGATTAGGGAATGTAATCTATCTTAGTACTATTTTACCTCTTAGATGCAGTTCTATTTTAAGTATATATATATATATATATATATATATATATATATATATATATATATATATATATATATATATATATATATATATATATATATATATATATATATATGTAATGTATAGGGAGATGGTAAAGAAACCTAATAAAAAAAAAACTTTTATTCTATCCTTATAAAGTCTAGCATTTGAATAATGACTCTAACCCCAAAAAGGCCCTTTAAGAACATTTGTATCTGCACTACTCTCTCTCTCTCTCTCTCTCTCTCTCTCTCTCTCTCTCTCTCTCTCTCTCTCTCTCTCTCTCTCTGTTTTGGCTCAGGAGGAAAGGTAGGTTTGGTGAAAGAGGGGAAATGGTGAAGGTGGAATAGTATAAGTTTTGTTAGATCTTATTTGAGTTACCCGTTTCTCTTTATTTCCCATTAATTAAAATTTTGATGTTTATTTTTAATTATGTTTTGGGAATCTAATGAAGTTTTATCACATCTGTCAATTTGCATTTTTGTTTCGTAATACGACTGTTGATATTACGAAGGTGAACTCGTTTTTCTCCCTTGATCTACTTTTCTCTTGATTAATATACTCTAATGCATGACAATATCCAATGTCACTTCTTATAGCATCGCTACAAGCTTCCTCTCCACATTTATCTCGTCCGTATTAAAGCTTTACTTACGAAATTGTGGTCCAGTTCTTGATGCAACAAAGCTTAGTGAAATATCAGAGTCGTTACATACCTTCCTAAAGTCCTAACAAAGAGATGAGAGAAAATTTTCCCAGGCTTAAACGTAGACGTTATTGCCCGAAAAATATAATTGTCACATACATAAGAAGAATATAGTATAATTCCTTGCCATGAAACAAACAGAATGAATAAAAAAAATCAAAACACTTGTCTGTTCACGTTCAGTTGATTACTCGCCATGACGACATCCAAGAGGAGAAATTTATTCTGTATTGTATCAACTTGATTTAAACCAAGTATCAGTCACGTCTTCATGCTCGTAAATTCCATCTTTCTCGTTAACGATTGTTTTTAAATCTTCTGGATTAAACTGATAATAAAGAAGAGGAAGAAGCAAAAGACCTGGCCTAAAACCGTCATTGTTTCTATGTCCTATTTCTATTGATTCTCTCCCTTTCTCTAACGTTAGGGCAAGTCAATACTTGGCTGGGTGACCAATAATTAAAGAACATAGCCTGAACATACATATTACAAGGCGACTGATTGATTGGTTGATTTAGAATTTTCGGGCATCGGAGGTCATTCATGCCGATATTGTTTGTTATAAATTAAGAATAAAGGAGTATTCATTTCAAAACCATAAAAGTAAAGATGTCATTATGAAATTTAAATTGATTTCAGAAGACCTGCTACAGAAATAAATCTAAAAATACTGCTATCATAGTATAACATATCCTCTCCAAGAATCTTAGCAAGGATGAACCTGCCATCCTCACCTCAAACTTCTATCAGGTATCTATTTCTTAAGCTGCTATAAGAGGGGCATTCGACCAACAAATGCCTCACTGTCAAGGGCACCAAACAGACGTCGCAATATGGCTGGCGTTGACCAGTTACCAGAAATGTGTGTGTTAACCAAGTGTGACCAATCCAAGGGAGTGGCAACCTCACTCCAAAAATCATTGCCGAAAACGAGAGGCGTAAGCCTAACACCTACCATGAAATCCACCCTTAAAAAAAAAAAAAAAAAAAAAAAAAAAAAAAAAAAAAAAAAAAAAAAAAAAAGGTTGTTCGATAAAAATATATATTTATATATGTGAATGCATTTAATGGTTATATTATACCTTTCCTCCCGGAATAACATTACGCATTACCCTGTGTATCATGGAGGGAATATTGCCAATATTAGTGGGTGGTTGAAGAAGATCTTTTTCAATCAGGGAAATCACAGACTTCGTGAGGTAGTCAGAAAAGAGCTTAGAGATAATTATACATTATTAGATCTCCTTTAGTCTGAATAAATGTTGTTTATATCCAAGTAATCTTCATCTACAGTAAAAGTAACCTTCTCCTCCATCGATTACGCAAACTGGAAAGTTTTCCACCCACGTTAGATCCTATTTGGGTTATTTAATTGTTTTGGTTATTAACGAACATAATCTTTCTTCTTTCTCCTTTTATACAAGGGATTCGTTTCCTACGTTAATGATCTGATGCTTTTCTATATAACAATGAATATTTTAAGAAAATAAAAGTGTTTGCCGTTGTATTATTATTATTATTATCATTATTATTATTATTATTATTATTATTATTATTATTATTATTATTATTATTATTATTATTATTATTATTATTATTATTATTATTATTATTATTATTAGCTAAACTACAACCCTACTTGGAAAAGCACAATGCTATAAGCCCAAAGTCTCCAACAGGGAATAATAAATAATAGCTTGTTGAGGAGAGAAAACAAGGAAATAAATAAATTACAAGAGAAGTAATGAAAAAGGAAAATAAAATATTTTAAGAACAGTATATATATGCTATAAAAACTTCAGAACAAAACAAAGAGGAAAAGAAATGATTGAATAGTGTGTCATGTACCCTCGCGCAAGAGAACTCTACCCCCAAGACAGTGAAAGACCCTGGTACAGAGGCTATGGCACTAACCAAGATTAGAGAACAATTGTTTGATTTTGGAGTATCTTCCGTCAAAATTATTTAAGGTAAAGTGTGCGATCGCAGGGATTTCTTTCAGATGGCGTTGCTCACCTCTGGACTTAGATGCAAAACCAAATGTGCATCAAGCAGGTAACATAAGATTCAGCATAAGATATCTCGATTACTGGATAAAGTTTTCATCTGAAGACTTTAGACCAAAGAAAAAAAAAACCACCATTTAAAATCTTTTCATGTTTGAGTGCATAACCAGATACCTTTGAAGAATGCCCGAGTAAAAGCTGTGTAAAATTCTACCTATTTACATTTCCTTCATCACACAATGTATGTCCTTCATCACTGCAATTTACAGATACACTTCTTTTTATAACGAAGTTCAGTATTGCCCCTAGATCAAGATATTTCGACATGTTAGCTCATCATAAACTTTGCCCATTAACTGGTAAGAAACAACTTGATAAAATCAAGGAAAACTTTCCAAATACAGTTTACAGAAATGAAAGGTCAGCAGTGTCGCGTTGCCTTTGCTTTGATAACAAATTATAGCGTCCTTTGTTACATGTAATATGTAAATGAAAATAATTTTTATGACTTCTTTTTGCTGACATGGGCTCTGCCTTCTCCATCCAAAAGAAAAAAAAAACACAATATAAAAGAATAATGTGACATTTATTAGTTGTTGTATTGTGTTTTTCTTAAATGAGATGATACAATCCAAAATGAGTTATGTAAGAGAAGGTCGAGATCGTTAGATGATGATGATGATGATGATAATTGTATTATAGCCAACAATTCCTGTTGACATGGGCCTTTCCCTTTTTCGGCCCGTAGGTGATCTGAAAAATTCAGAAGGTTGGTTGTTAAACAAAAGGAAACTTGAAAGATTTTCAGTTGTAGAGACAGACGTGAACAGAGGAAGGATGATGGTGGTAGAGGAGGGGAGCCATCATGTCACGGATAGTGGTAGTTTGAATGATTGTAAGGCCTTTGAAATGTAGAGAAATGTTGCAGGTGAGATGATAACTCAATTTTTGTTGCTATTATATAACCATGGCTCATTTCTGATCAAAACAGAGAGAGAGAGAGAAAGAAATATATTAATGCACAGTGCCTTATCTATAAATGTATTCTTGAAATGCAATTATTACCAGTATTATTATCAACAGCAATAAAATTAGCCTACAATTGCTAAAGCTTTCCGTTAGAATCTCTCTCTCTCTCTCTCTCTCTCTCTCTCTCTCTCTCTCTCTCTCTCTCTCTCTAACAAAAAAAAATAATAAAAAAAAAAAATAAATAAATAAATAAAAATTACCACGTAGCAGAGGATGGTAGGAACATCATCACCCACAAGCTG
>NC_090738.1:102394759-102414759 GCF_036898095.1 Palaemon carinicauda
CCTCTAACTCTTCTAGTGCCTCGTGGAGCCCAGCTGAACGTTTGATGAACTAATCTCCCTTGGGGTGTGCGAAGCGAATGACCAAACCATCGCCATCTGCCCGTCACCATGATCTCATCCACATATGGCACTCGAGTAATCTCTCGTAGTTTCATTTCTAATCCTGTCCTGCCATTTAACTCCTAATATTCTTCTGAGGGCTTTGTTCTTAAATCTACAAAAATAGTTTCACTGTCATACCAGGACTCACATCCATACAGTAACACCGATCTCACTAAACTGACATATAGCCTGATTTGTATGTGTAATTTCTGGCTATATGATTTCCACATTTTATTTAACCTAAACATTGTCTGATTTGCTTTTTAATCTTTCATTAAACTCCAGTTGTGAAGACTCTCTATTAGAGATCATAGTTCCTAAATATTTAAATGATTCTACATCATTAATCCTTTCTCCCTCCAGTGATATTTCATCTTCCATCGCATACTCCGTTCTCATCATCTCTGTCTTATCTTGAGTCTAACCTTTTTGTTATTATAACTTTAATCTATATTAATTAAAACGGCCAAAAGATTAACCGTGTCCGATTGTAACCAGAACAACAGCTAGAGATATAATTTTAATTTTAGTTAACAAAAAGAGATTAAATTGAGCTAGATAGCAGGCAAAGGATTTTCAGTTTTAGAACATTCCAACTGAACTTTGTGTTAGAAATTCTATAATTATTTAGCAGAAACATCTTCAATGTTCTAGCTTGTAGAATCTATTTTGAATAAGAATAATCATACTATTTTCCAAATCATCCTTATGAGAACATTCGTACTGTACTTTGGGTTATATTGTCATAATCAATTGCTTATTACATCAAATGGATTTTTAGTTCATAGAATTTATTTAGTATAATGAAAATAGTCAATATTTTTCAAATCATCCTTGTAAGAGCATTCGAAGTGAACTTTGGGTCATAATGCCATAATCAACTGCTAATTATATCTAATTGATTTCTAGTTCATAGAATATGTTTTGTATAATTGAAGTAATCATACTACTCTTCACATCAGCCTTAGCAGCTTAAAGAGAGAGAGAGAGAGAGAGAGAGAGAGAGAGAGAGAGAGAGATCTGGAGTTTCCAAGAGGCGTCCCGCTCAGGCGGCTGTCATCAGCAGCAGTAATTAATATGTCGTTTATGTGCGACATGAGGGCACAGATTCCGTAATGAAGTGAGTTCATGCAGAACGAGCTAACCCTTGATTGAGGCCTCTCCTTGTTGATCTAAGATTCATTCCAGCGTCTGCCTGGATGCTGCAATGGAGCCTGGCAAATATTTACTTCCGTTTACTTAAAAGCGAAATCGTCTGAGGAGGTCAAATGCGGGATATGATGTTGGGGTTGGTGTTCAGGAAATTAGATCACATTTTTTTTTTTCGTGTCTCCTAGTTTCTTCTTTATTCCTCTTCTATTTTCTTTTTATTAATAGAGTTGTGTGAAAATTCCAATGTTGAGTATCAACATCAAAGTTAAGAAAGAATTGCTTTAACTTTTCATGTTAAACAATTATTTCACTGACTTATGATAAATATTGATGTGAAATATGTGTATAAAAATCTTACATCTGACCTAATGACTCAATGATGGTTTCACTTTAATGAATATGGTTTATACCAAAGCTTAATTTCAATCTAAATGACTATTTAAAGACATTATGATGAAATTCGAAAGAAAATAATGACTAAATCATGGTTTCACTTTAATGAATATGGTTTATACCAAAGCTTAATTTCAATCTAAATGACTATTTAAAGACATCATGATGAAATTCGAAAGAAAATAAATAAAGCAAGAAATGAATCAGCTGGTTGAAACAAACTTATCTATTAAAAAATTTTCATAGATACTTGTTTTTCACTAAATTGTTTATTTTAAGCAACTAACCTAATACTATACTGAAATATAAAAAGATATACAAATACAATTACTCACGGATAAACAAAAATTATATTACCTCGCATATACTTACACAAGAGCGCGGTTTAATAGGTTTAAAGGCCCCTCATGAATTATAAAGGCAAGGGACGGTAACACTGCCCTATCGAGCAAGACAATGCCCTAGAGACTGACCATACATACTTATGACCAGTGCTCACGCTCCCTCTCCATCCAAGCTAGGACCAGGGAGGACCAGGCGATGGCTACCGATAACTCAACAGGTGGACCCATAGGCTCCCCCAAAACCACCTTCCTTAGCTCACAAGGATGGTGAGGTTGCACCCACTAAAGGAACTAACGAGTTTGAGCAGGATTAATCCCAGTCTGGCGATCACCAGTCAGGGACTTTAACAATAGGCCACCACAAACGGTCGGGGGAGAGAGAGAGAGAGAGAGAGAGAGAGAGAGAGAGAGAGAGAGAGAGAGAGAGAGAGAATTATAAAAACTCACATTTATCAGTTAGGACACTTTAGTATCTGCGTATGTCGAGAGGAATCCCAAACAACTGCTATGGAATTTACTAGCCAGGGAATATCAGTTAGAATATAAAATCCGGTTTATTATCATTGAAAGTTTAAAGAAGTATAAAATACACGAGTTAATATTTAACCAATAGGAAAGCGACTATTCCTGTCTGTGAATATTTGACTCTGCATTTTGGCAAAGTAACGCGTTCCCTAAATGTGGTATTCATGGAAATTCGATGTATAAATTTCACTAATGTCATAAAGAAAGTAGAATTATAAAGGGGTGCGTTTATTCAGCGATATAAACACTGACAGGTGCCATACATTCGGGACCTAATTGGCATTCATTTCGTTTGTGATCATGGCTCGTTCTCTCTATCATTTTCATGGACGATGTATTGTAATTGCTAATATATTTAATAGAGGCAAAATCACTGAGATTATTTTCTAATTGGAACATTTGTCAGAGATTTTATCAGGCTATTTACTAGATTTTTATCTTTGAAATGAAAATTCAATTGCACGTTTTTTGTTTAAAACTTTTTTTTTTTTTTAATAAATATTTTATTTGTCAATAGAAATTCTTACTTTTTTCCGGAGTATTTCTGTTAACCATCTTTACTTCTTTTGTTTCCTGAAGCTCAACACGAGGAATTGCTGCTGACATCAGACTGCTATGATATGTAGATACTATTTTAAAGCATTTATTTTTTTTTAGATATCTAAAAAAGCTGGAATTAAAAGGCGTTTGTTTTATTAAGGGTCACTGATCCTAAAACTAACCAAATATATTCATATTCACAGATATATATATATATATATATATATATATATATATATATATATATATATATATATATATATATATATATATATATATATATATATATATATATATATATGTATATATATATATATATATATATATATATATATATATATATATATATATATATATATATATATATATATCTGTGAATATGAATATATTTGGTTAGTTTTGGGATCAGTGACCCTTAATAAAACAAACGCCTTTTAATCCAGCTTTTGTAGATATCTAAAAAAAAATGAATGCTTTAAAATAGGAAGAGCATGATAAAATAATTAAGTTTTAAAATATACTGTCTGTCATGTTATTAAATTTTGCTTAGGATATCAAATGCAATTCATGTTTTTAAAAAGAACGCAAATGCAATCAATGGGAATTTATCGCAACAGGAACTTTTCTGGACACCACAATCTTCTAATTTTGTCCTTATTACACGCCTCTTGGGAGTTAGTTCTCGGAAACACTTGACATTGTTCTCTGTGTATCTTTTATGGATGCACAGTAACACAATGACATACATGCATATAAACATACTAACACACATGTATATATGTGTGTACACATATGCAAACCTACTACTGTATGTACATAACACTGCAAAAGAAACAGATTGATGGAAGTAAATATGTGGAAAACTGACAAAGTTGTAACTGCATTTCCTAAGTGGAGGAACCTTTTACGTATGTGATGTTAAAGTCCTCCAAAGACAATTAGGGAACGTTACTTACCTTAGAGGTGATTGGTGGTCGTGGTGTTCATTTAGCAGACCTTGACAACCAATACAAATAAGAAAACCTTAGTTTAAATGTGCATAAAAGAAATTTGTTCAATTGTGATTCCACATAGTTTAATATTTACAAATGTTTCATTAAAGAATACAGGTAGAAGTTAAGAGTCTATTAATAGTAATTCGCCTGATCTTACCGCCCAATAGTTTCCAGTTACCTTTTGAAAATATTTCATCCATGCTTACATACCATATTTTGCTAAAATATCGAAGATTTATCTTTACCAACTGGTACACTTTACTCTATTATTTGATTTCTGCTTTATATCTTTGAAAAATATTTGGTGTACTTTTCTACTCTTTATCCCACGAAACAAATAATATTAGCTAAAGTTAAGATAAAATATAAATAGTTTTAAATGTAATTTCCTATAAATCATAGTACTTGATAGTCTACTACAGTACTTCCCACAGCATCAGATGAAGTGAACCCATGTTGAAAATAATGAAACTTTTTAGAATACCTTTTTCCCTGATATAATCTCCATGAAATAAGTTTTGCATTAATTGATAACCAAGAAATATGATTTAAACATGTGACACTTGAATTGCAAGATAACACCAGGTACTTTTTATAAAGTAAATTTCATGAAAATTTTTCCAGAGGAAAACTAAAGTGAAAAATGGCATTGGAACGTGATGTCAGCAGTAGTCAACAAAAGAGGATCGAATCGTCTGTGGAACTAATGGCATCTGCGACAAACACATAACATTCACATGCCCCTTGAGGGCTTTATGCCATGCCGTTAGAGAAATCCTTGAAAATTGCCGGTCATGAAGAATTTATATGAAAATATATTCTAAATTGTTATGTAAACATAGTCGCAAAGAGCAGTTCAGGATGGAAAAAAAATATACTTATTATCTCCATCTTTTGTGCAATGTCAAGGAAATGTGATGACTTGCAGATTCATAGTGATACAACAAATAATTTTCGATAAATTCCATTTTAATTGATACATGAATATGATAGAAACTACATGATTAAAACCACGGGAGTAACCTTTGGAGCAAGGTTTGTTAATTAACATTCAACCATTTTGCTTAAATTTACGTTTTGTTCTGCTTCATTATACATAGATTCGCTTTGTTAGTGAATTGCTACCAGAGCAAAAATTTGAATTGAGGGAAAACGTAGTAGATTTTCCATATCCATTGCATAGCAGTGTTTACACACATGCTGTATACACTAAATATACAGTATATATATATATATATATATATATATATATATATATATATATATATATATATATATATATATATATATATATATATATATATATATATATATATATATATATATATATATATATATATATATATATATATATATATATATATACAGTATATATATATATATATATATATATATATATATATATATACAGTATATATATATATATATATATATATATATATATATATATATATATATATATATATATATATATATATATATATATATATATATATATATATACACACACACACACACACACACACACACATATATATATATATATATATATATATATATATATATATATATATATATATATATATATATATATATATATATATATATATATATATATATATATATATATATATATATATATATATATATATATATATATATATATATATAACAGTAAAGTACGTTTAATAAAAAACAATGACGCATAAAAATTATGAATGAATAATAACACAAAGAATGAATGAATTGATAAATAATAGGATAATCAACTTAATAAAAATACAGATATAGATAGAAAAGGCGATATATATAAAGAAAATGTGCATGCGGATGACATAAATTAAGATAAGAACCAAGGATATGAGAACAATGATAATATTCTCATGAATTGGAGGATACGAAGTATTGATGATTGAGTTATTACTGTCCAGAAGTAAATTAAATTTTCGAATAATTAATCAGTACTACATATTTTTGGATGATCAGGGTCTGTTATTTGATATTCTGAAAGATATTAATGCAATTATTCAGTGTAATTCTGTGTACAATGATCAAAATATCAATTCGATTAAACATTAAAAATTAAAAGCAATTTATTTATGGCTAAAATATTTGATTATACCTATAACTAGCCAAAAAAAATGCAATTAAACAAAAATATATTTATTTCTGCTAAAATATGCCTAAAAAACGCAACAATATAATAATAATAATAATAATAATAATAATAATAATAATAATAATAATAATAATAATAATAATAATAATAATAATAATAATAATATTTCTTGGTAAAGTTCAGCACAGCCATTGGTTGTTAATGGCATAAATTATGTAAGAGCTGATATGTAGGTGGTTGTGCTGTTTACTAATGCTTCCTGTTACTGGTTCATGAAGTCATTTAAAACTCTTACAAATACCAAAACTTAGCGTAAACAAACAAATATGCATTGGCTGAATAATTCTTCAATTAAATACTTTAATATATACAAACGTGGTATTTAAGAATATAAATAAATCCCCTGTAGGAAACAATTAAAATAATACCAATTTGTCTGCAATTTTCAGCGAATAGTTACCGATTAATTTTTTTAGATTTCATTCACGCTTTTCGTGCAATGTTAACAATAGATGACAATTCATTAATTAGCTACTATAACATTTTCTCTTATCAATCTCCGTTTTTTACTTTAGTTTTCTGTTTTCGTAATTTTTATCTTTCAGCTCTTTAAACTATGAATTAAAATTTAGTTACATTTCGTTAGAATTAAAATCAATTTTCAATTAAATTAGTTCCTTGAATAACAGACAAGTATTTATGGACAATTATTGTAAACAATTCTACATTATTGTAAAACAATCTTTAATAATTCCCATCCATGGCATTCAGATCTTCCCAGACTGTACCATGCAGTACGTATTACTAAGTTTGCAGTTAATTCTAAGTCATGCCTTCCCCATTATAAGAGTCAACACTTCGAAGTATTCTAGAAGTTTCACTCCAGCTGTGACCATATTGTGGAATGATTTTCCTAATCTGAAGTTGAATAGGGGAACTTCAGAAATTCAAATTAGCTGCAAATGTATTTAATGTAGAGTAGGTTGACGCAAGTCTTTCTTCATATAAATAATTTATATATGACAAATCTATTTTAACGTTGGTACCGATCTTAAAATAATTAAAAAAAAAAAACTATTCACCATTCCTCATATTTAGTTTATTTCCTTTCTTTACTGGATAATTTCCCTGTTGGATCCCTTCAGCTTATACCATCCTGCATTTACAACTAATGTTACAACAACAACTTCAACCACAACATACCAAAAAACAACAATGACTATTATTATTATTATTATTATTATTATTATTATTATTATTATTATTATTATTATTATTATTATTATTATTATTATTATTAAGTTAATACTAGAACTACCAATCACGTCTACAACTGATGACATAATCGAAAGCCAATGACTGTTCTGGATAACATTTACATGCCCTTAAGGGTTTATGGTATGCTGTTAGAAAATGGCCTTACCAATGAAGAGCGATTTATGGAGAAGAAATACATATACAAATACACACGCACACACACACACAAACACACACACACACACACACACATATATATATGTACATATATATATATATATATATATATATATATATATATATATATATATATATATATATATATATATATATATGTATATATATAGATAGATAGATAAATATATAGATATGAAAATTATATGTGTAATATTCATATATACTGTATGTATGTATGTAGGTACATGTTTGTGTATGCATATATACAAATGTAAATAATGCATATGATTAATCAGATTGTATTTTTGATATACAATTCAATGAATTTTAATGATTATCTGATTTCAATACATTCATTGTATGTTTTAAACTTTTCTCCAATCATTTATTTGTTTTAATTTACTAATATTTCTATATACATTTGATGAAAGCTACAGATTACAGAGTTCATTCAGGGGCAGGATTTGTAAATTAATGTTTAACCTTTCTAATGAACTTTTATCGTTTTTATACTTTAATGCTAATGAATATTCACTATAAAAGTAAACTGATATCGAATAGTATGCAAAAATAACGAATATAATATACATAGAAATGCATGATCTCTCCCCTGCAAATTGCTTGCGATACATTATTGGTGATATATGGGGCAGCAGGGGCAGGCATAAAAGAGAAGGATAAAGATGCGTATCCAAAGTTCAAAGGAAAGGGCAATGGTACAGTGGTAACGTGTTCGCCTAACATTCGCATGGTAGCAGATCGATCCTTACCAGGACCGTAATTTCAAGTTATTTAATGGGGAAGCTACTGTTGTGATTGGGCACCACAGTGGGGGGGGGGGGGGGTTTGCATGCCCGGCTGACGTGCCGGTGGTATCTATTCTGATGAAAATGGAACTGAAACCAGAAACCTTTAAATAAAGGCTCTGAATACCTATATAATCAAGAAAAAGACAACAAAATAAGGTAAAATTAAACAAATGTAATAAGAGATGCTATATTGAAATAATTTTCATATAAGTTAATTCACAAGAAAATTAAATAAATAAATATAAGAAAAGTAAAGGCACCAGATATTCATGATACTCAAAACCCATTGCTTGTACAGTCTTGAATTGGAGGATATGAAAGCAAAGATGATGATTGATGAAATAACTATTTTGTCTCGAGATTTTCCTCATTTGTTTATTCCAAATTAATGAATAACAAATTTAAATTCTCTCAGTTTTCATCGGCGAATCGTTGCCATCTATTCATCTTATTTGCTTTCATCAATGCTCACTCCCCACTGTTACCAATCTATGGTAATTATTCCTTGATAACTTATTCTATTTGATTCATTTTATTTCCATATTTCGATTTATAATCCATGAAATCTTCCCCTCTCTTCACTATCTAGTGAAAGGAAATTAAAAAAGAAAATAACTAAACTTTAAAGAGCTTTTCCATTCAATGTTACATGTATTTTTTGAACTTTTAGACTGCTTGCCATATAAATTTCCATGGAACCAATGGAAGTGTACCCAATTATAATAATAATAATGAAATGGTAAGCAGATCCTCTAGGAGAAGGACACTTCCAAATAAAATTATTGTGCTCTGGCCTTGGGTGGTGCCATAGCCTCTGTACCAAAGTCTTTTACTGTCTTGGGGAAGATTTCTCTTGCTTGAGGGTACACTCGGGCACATTATTCTATCTTATTTCTCTTCCTCTTTTTTTTAAAGCTTTTATAGTTTATATATGAAATATTTATTTTAAAGTTGTTACTGTGCTTACAATATTTTATATTAATAGCTAATTATTTTTCTTGTAGTTTCCTTATTTCCTTTCCTCACTGGGCTATTTTCCCTGTTGAAGCCCTCGGGCTTGTAGCATTCTGCTTTTCCAACTAGTGTTGTAGCTTAGCAAGTAATAACAATAATGATAATAATAATAATAATAATAATAATAATAATAATAATAATAATAATAATAATAATAATAATAATTCCCGAAGTAGACTTTCCAATATTGTGGCTATAGAATGAATTCGGTGTACATTGATGGCGATCTTAAAAAAATTTCCTATTGAACCCGTGTAACAATACTGAAGTATTAGTGCAGCATTTGTCTAAAATAAATCGGTTATTGTAAGTGAAAACCGAGAACCAGGATATGACGTCAGCAGACATAACAACCATCAGGGCGTACCAATCACCTCTGACTGGATAAAATCATCGAATTGTTCTGACAGCCAATAACAAAGGAACTAACTAAATTGCTCTATGTTGTAAGAAAGGCTTTCGAATAGTTTTTTCTCTAACTTTAGTGTTTTGTAATGCAAGAAAGTTGCGTAAACATTTTTTTTCTGGCTTCTTTTGCAAATTTATAGAGCCACAATAATTTGATGATTTATGGTGATTCTGAATTTATTTCATATTTCAAACTAGTCTTTAATATGAAAATTCTAAGAAATTGATACAGTTCGTATAAATTTGATAAAACACGGTAAACTAAATTCATCAAAGCGTGGATCAAGGTAAACAAAACTCTCAACTGAAGATTTAGCTCTTCGATTATTATTATCACTTTTGAATGGTAGGCTACAACCCTATTTGGAAAATCAGGATGCTATAAGTCCAGGGGCCCCAACAAGGAAAATAGCCCAGTGAGGAGAGGAAACAAAGGAAAATAAAATATTCTAAGTTGAGTAACAACACTAAAAAAGATATTTCCTAAACACACTACATATACTTTAACAAAACAAGAGGAAGAAAAATTAGATAGAAAAGTGTGCCCGAGTGTACAGAGGCTATGGCACCACCCAAGAATAGAGAACAATGGTTTGATTTTGGAGTGTCCTTCTCCTAGAAGAGCTGCTTACCATAGCAGCAGCTAAAGAGTCTCTTCTACCCTTACCAAGAGGAAAGTAGCCACTGAACAATTACAGCGCAGTGGTTAACCCCTTGGGTGAAAAAAAGTGGTTTGTTAACCTCAGCGTTATCAGGTGTATGGGGACAGAGGAGAATCTGTATGGAATAGGCCAGTGTATGTGTTGGTAAAGTGAAAGAACCGTAACCAGAGAGAAGGATCCAATATAGTATTGTCTGGCCAAAGGACCCCATAAATCTCTAGCAGTAAGTATCTAAACGGGGGCCTGGTGCCCTGGCCAACCTACTATCTATTTTTCATTAAATTAAATGGTAACGACACTAATATACCAAAATCACCTTCCATAGAAAATAAATTCAATGTCTTATCGTAAATATATGAAATAAGGACAATGACGTGACGTCATAGGAGTATCAACCGTCACTAATTCATGATTGATTGATTAATTTGAGGTTTTCTGGCATCCTGACATCTATCACTAATTTCATGACTTCGTCGACAACCAAACTTTAGTGTTCAGCGAAAGAACAAACTTTGAAAAACACCATAGTCTTTATGCTTTTATGAAGCAGAACACTATCTCAGTCATTGGTAGTTAGTGATGTTATAATTGCTGTTGGAGATTAATGGTTTTGGTGTTCAATGACACTTACGTCATATCTACTTTTCTGTTTCACAGGTCAATACTTCTGTAATTTTTTCTTTAAATGGAGTGTCTGCAGTCGTCAGTTAAATCCAGCATATTTTCATAATTATTATTAATGATATAATTTCTAGAGAAATGTATATAGAATTCTAAAATACTCTTTTATGGAGTGGCTCCTTTTCGTGAACTATCGTACTTCAACAATTGCTTTAGAAGCTTATGTTGTAAGCTACCCAAGGATCAAGGACTCAACTGAACTGAAAGAAAAATTTAGATTTATTCTATGTTTTCCCCCCTAGAATTATAATATCTGTAATAAAAGAGAAACCATACAATGATATATATAATATGTGATGGAAAAAACATGTCAACTAAAAATAAATAATTTTAAGTACATATTAGAAGTAGTGGACTGTAGAAAGAGGAAACATGAGAATGTTGAGCGATACATATTTGCATATATAAAATTGTTAATATATGCTTAATTTTGATTACGGCCCTAAAATTAACGTCTTTACCCATTGCTCCATTATTTTACAGAGAGGTGGAAATTATCCACTTAAGAGTATATCTAAAGTTTTTGTAAAACACTTGACGTATGATTAAATTTTATTATTTACAGCAAAAACTAATTTAAAAATTGTCTTATAATATTACACAGAACAGCACTGAACTGTCATAATCTTATATTTTTGTATGCTGACAATGTAATGAACCATCGATGTTTTGTTCGTCCAGACGTTATCAAGATATTTCAGTCTTATTTCATGGCACCAAGTCTACAGTTTCAACGTTTCTTAAAAGTCAAAACCTCGTGTGACTCTCTCTCACGAGTTAAAGATTTGAATAGTTTTTTTTTTCTGTACGGTTGAGGTAATGTCGACAAAGCTGGGGAATTATCGAATAATTCTGACAACAAAAGGAAAAGATTATCAAGCACATCCAGGATTGTTGGGTCCAGTTTCTGTAGTCTTTGACTTTATTTTTGACTTATATCCTGTGGGAGAATCATGCCTTCATCAAATTATCGTTCCGAAATGTTCAAAATGTTTAAAAAAATAGCCCCTATAGTTTATAAATATTTTAATTATGTCATTTTGAAAATACGTTTTTATAACATTCCAAATATGAAGCTATATTTTGGGCTTTTAAAACAACTTTACACGTAAGTTGGTTATTGACAACGAACCTCTATTTAGAATAATGTTGAAATATAAGATCGGAAAAATTACACAAGAAATTTTAGTTTATTCCTTTTTCTTATTACCTGTATCACCGTTTTCTAACTATACTAGCATCTTTAAACATGAAACTATCAACTTTTTGATTCACTTACATTTCTACATACTCCCAAAACTAGATATTACTAGTTTCCTTATTTCTCACGACTCGTTATATCAGTATCCATGGAACTTTTGAAACAATTTGTTACATGAAATTAAAAGACAGAAATTGTAACGTGCTGAGATTTGTTTCACAAATGAATATCCATCCAGAATACACTGTCATAAATCTTATCAGCAAACCTTAAAGGTACAATCTGTTGACATGCTACCTGGAAACTTAAAACAATATGCTGATGTAAATCTGCACTGTGGGATGTTATCATATTAAACTGTTGAACAACTCACCTACATTACTTATGTGAGACAGCGTGTCATTATTTGCGTTACATAATCATCTGTAACTTAAATTTCCAAGAGGAATGTATCCAATCGAACTGTAAAACACTTTGAAATGATTGAAATAATCATTAGACACTTTGTACACACACTGAGAACCAGTTTTCAGCTGACTGTGAGATAAGTTACGTCAGTTTATATATAGACGGAAAATACTTGTACATACATTCAGCTGCTCCAGAGGTCAGATGGCATACGTAGTTTTGCCCTTACTACCAGTAAGCCTGTAATGGTCTTCCGATAGTTTCCGCCCGAGGCCCACTTCGTTAAACGGTTCACAGAAGTGAAAATTATTTTAAGCGTGAACTAACTGATTTGCATACGTCAGAATTCAACGTATGTAGAGCGATATTAGTCAATGATTCCTACAAATAAACATACCGCAGCACTGCCTAAATAAAAACATTACATAACTTCGTTTACATTATGATACATCTTACTAAATCTTGTATTGTGAATTGTATACACACACGCACGCGCGTACACACACACACACACACACACACACACACACACACACACACACACACACACATATATATATATATATATATATATATATATATATATATATATATATATATATATATATATATATATATATATAGGGTTAGTCTAATCTCTTCAACTGAAAGTCCCAGAACCATTACAAAATATTTTCATATTTTACACACCAGATCTCTACTGATTTCTCTTATTGTCTACAAATGGAATCTGATACTTGATATTCCATTATTAAAGTTTGTTCTCTTATTGATGCCGGTAAGGGCATTTTCAACCGGAGGATAGAAATAACATCCCATTTGTGTCTTAACAAAAAGTGTATCTAAAATAATGATAAGTAAAAGATTCTCTCAGATTTCTAGTACTTTAACCTTTATTATATTAACGGTAAAAATATATAAAAGATCACAAAAAACTACAAACAACATGAAAAAAGAAGCAATGATTTCATGGAAATACAGTAATAAGACAATGGATATAAACACAAGTAGAAGCAAGAATGAACACGATGATCCAAAATAGATAAAAAAAAACTGTTAAATAAAGAGAAAGATATAATAAAAATAAATGAAAATTAAACTGACCAATTATTTTTGAAAGATAAAAAGGAAAAATATATTTAATACTTTGTTTGATCATATTTTTCAATTCAAATTTTACTCAAAAATTCTGCTTCCTTGTGTCTCTTCTAAAATTTGTGCGATATTTCAGCTCGACCTACTTTTTTCTTTCTCGGGTTTGAGTTATGCACACGGATATCTGGAACTTGAAGAACTGTATGATTTTTACTGGATGGTTTGAGACTCTCTAAGTAACTAAGTTAGAATCCAAAATAGTTTAATTGAAGGTTGATGAATTCATATTAAATCGCACAATTTCACTGATCAAGATATTGTTTATGTGGTCACACTGCAGTTTAATTTTTTTCCTAAAAAGGATTTGAGGGATGCATTATCATGCAAAAATAGCTCCTCACACCTTTTAACACCTTATCGTGCCTTCTTTGTTATTGATTACCGCTCCCATCAGACGCCTAAGATCACCCGCAAGTTTCTGAAATATCCTGGAACCTACGACAAGCTTGAAGCCATCGACTCTCATGGCAGATATAAAAGAAAAGGATAGAAAGATATCATCCTTGATTTTCCCCTTATTCGAGCCGTCTCTGTTCCCTCAGCTGTAAGACAATTGAGGTAAGTGGATCTCGAGAATAGAAGAAGAGAACTGATAAGAATTTCCTCCATTTCCCCGGATTCTTCATATTCCTTTTCTTCATCAAGAAGAAATCTCCGAAGAACAAAATTTAGTTGGATTATTAGGAATCTAATTCCAATTTCTCGTCTTTGTTCCATTACTTTTAGCAGATTTCAAGGTTGGGGTTTTCCCTTTTTGCATCTCTTATTTTCTTTGACTTAATTCTTCTGATATTTATTAAATAAAATAGTTTTGGGTAAATACATATTCGTTGATTATTTTTCATAATTTTATTTACGTCCAACCTAAACAAACAGAAAATTTCATGGTGTATTCAACGAAGAAGTAATGTGCCATATATAGATCCTGCAAACTTAAATGTTGTATGCAATATATAGACCTAACGACTTAATACTTTAAGAAAAAAGTAACGTACCGTATAAAGACCCTGATTATTTAATGATGTATGCAGACCAAAAATAACGAGCTATATAGAGACCCTGCGACTTAATGTTCTATGCAACAGAGGAGTAACATGCTATGTATGGACCCTGTCGACTCGATGTTGTATGTAACCAAGAAATAACGTGATATGTATTGACTCAGGTAACTTGATGGTGTTTGTAACAAAGAGGCAATGTGCGTAAAAAAAAAAAGAAGAAGGGTTGCATTGCAGGAGTGTTGCTTTGCATTGCGGCTGTGTCTGTTTGTCACTGAGGTGGGAGAAAATCAGTTTAGGAAGGAAGCTCTGTCCTTTCTTGTCTTGCTTTAGTTGAAATTTGCAATGTGAATTCTGATGAGGTTAGAGGAACGGAGAGAGAGAGAGAGAGAGAGAGAGAGAGAGAGAGAGAGAGAGAGAGAGAGAGAGAGAGAGAGAGAGAGAGAGAGAGAGATGGTCCACCGGGTTCTCTAATTGGTTTTTCGTTCGATTTCAGAGTAAACAAAAGCTTCCCATTCGAAATATGCCTTATATGATTTGAGGTTTTTCTGATGCAAATATCAGGATTCGTTTACCTGTATTTTTAGGGTATTCCATTTCCTGTATTCCGGGGAATGTTCCCGAAAAGGAATAATAGGGCTGGATGTAGTGTATTTGTACAGAATACTTTGAAATGTTATTTTATTCATAATACGAAGGACTTGTGTTTCTATTTAACTGTTGCATATTGCTAACTCACACACACACACACACACACACACACACACACACACACATATATATATATATATATATATATATATATATATATATATATATATATATATATATATATATATATATATATATATGTATATATATATATATATATATATATATATATATATATATATATATATATATATATATATATGCATATGTTTGAAATTTCCTTTTAGTTTCAGTTGATTATCAAGCTATCTATTTTTAGGTAGTAGGTTTGCCTTGGAACCAGCAACCCATTGATATACTACCGTTAGAGAGTTATGGGGTCTTTTGACTGGCCAGGCAGCAGTACATTGGATCCTTTTTTCTGGTTACGGTTCATTTTCCTTTTGCCTGCACACACATACACACACATCGAATAGCCTGGCCTATTCTTTACATATTCTCCTCTGCCTCATACACCTGACAACACTGAGATTACCAAAAAATTCTACGTACTTCACTGTAATTGTTCAGTGGCCACTTTCCTCTTGGTAAAAGACTATTTAGCTGTTGTAAGCAGCTCTTCTAGGAGAAGGACACTCCAAAATCAAACCACTGTTCTCTAATCTTGGGTAGTGCCATAGCCTCTGTACCATGGTCTTCCACTGTCTTGGGTTAGAGTTCTCTTACTTGAGGGTGCACTCGGGCGCACTATTTTATCTTTATTCTCTTCCTCTTGTTTTGTTAAAGTTTTTTATAGTTTATATAGGAAATATTTATTTTAATGTTGTTGCTCTTCTTAAAATATTTTATTTTTCTTCTTTTCCTTTCCTCACTGGCTATTTTCCCTGTTGCAGTCCCTGGGCTTATAGCATCCTGCTTTTCCAATTAGGGTTGTAGCTTAGGATATAATAACAAATAATAATAATAATAGCTCATGCTTTGTGAAGCATTCATATGTATATTCTAATAAAATTGCTCTGTTCAGTATATCAACAACAATAACAACAGCAAATACAGCTGTTTCTAGTCCATTGCAGGACAAAAGCCTCAGACATTTCAATTCATCTTCGTAATTCATCATAACGGATTTATGAACGATGCTACATTACTATTAAAGGAAAAATATCTTAAATCGAAGATTACACAAACTTTGCGATGTAATCAGTAATGAGATTTGAGAGGCATTTGATTAGGATTAGAGTTCGTCAGACCGGAATGAATGTTATATATGAGGAATAATGTTCTTCCACCGGAAAAGTAGTTTCACTTCTCCATTACACAAACTCTTCTTTCCTTTCTTAGCGAGATCCTGTTACCGTTCCTTTTTTTTTTTTTTTTTTTTTTTGGTTACCAATCTTTTTCAAATTCCATTTACTTTATTATGTAATTTGGTTAACAACAAATTAGGATATACTTTTAGGGTATTAAACTTTTTGATAAAAGATACCATTACAGTAATCTAACTTTCTTTTATTGTTTGAGTTATAAAAAAATTTACATGTGGTTTTACATTACTTACTGGCTTTGGCTTTTAAAACCCTTTAAAGCTATTATCATCCTCAGGGAAGATTTGAAGTGATGTAATAGGATAATGTTTGGAACGAGACTAGCAAATGTTACAGTGGGTAAAACCCTGGATAGGTACGGTCCTCGGACACCCCTTTAAGGGTATACTCGGACGCGAACGACCCCGACGCCAAAAAAAATTCTTGAAAAATCAGTTTTTGCAGTAACCTCCTTTTTTCTTTTGCCAAAAAAAACTTCAATGAATGCTTAAAACAACTGTAAAGATAAATACTACTCATCTGCAGAAAAACTATTTATTATAAATATTTTAAAAAATTAAGTAGAAAAAAAAAGACCTGACATAAAAATTCATAAAAAAAAAGTTTATACATATATACACAAATCCTTTTAGGAATTGATTCTTGAATGTTTAGGACACATCTTGATGTATTTTGGATGAAGTCAGACCCATGGAGGTGAAGATCTGAAATGAGAAAAAAAGGGTAACTTTTTTTGGCCAAAAAAAATTATCCAAATTTCATGAATTTTTTTGGGTACCCAAATGAAATAGGAAGTGGCTAATTTTTTTAGGGAATAAACACATGTTATCCTAAAATAGAAATATGTAAAAAAATCTTCATTATTTTGTAAATTACATTTATATCAGGGGCCATATCTAAAGGTAATTTTTTGAGTACTTGGAAATTTCGTAAAAAAATACATATATTTAATATATAATATGATATTTATGCAGGTAAAAATATACAAAAATATCACAAATTCTATAGGGAACAAGAATATATATAGATAGGGCAGCTTACGCTTCGGATATGTCCACAAAATGGCCGCCAACCACACTGACTCAGACTCCCTAATCTGCCACTTGAAATGTAGGAAGGGTATGTCAATTTCAAGGTGTTATTTACTAATCTAATTATTATTGGATATGCATAAAAATTGTATGGTGGGTTGCTGGATAATTGTCGATTATTTTACGACTATAAAATTAAAATTCTGACCCAAAAAAATTTTTTTGAAGGGAAATAAAATCGAAAAAAAAATTTTTAAACAATATTTTAGCTAAAAAAATTTGATGATATTCAATCAAAAAAAAGTAAACAAAATTTTCCGACAAATAAACATCTAGAGGAATCATTACTCTGTGATAGTTCCTTAGTACGTAGTAATTTTGAAAGAATTGGGAAAAAACGAAAAAATGGCAATCACCTGAAAATCGAACACATACCTATATATACGCCATATCTGGCTAAAAAAAAAGATAGGCATGGGTAGCCAGATCATCTAGAAACACTTTCCAACACTATAAAAATATAAGTTTTGCGACACTACTTGCCAATTCCTTACGGTAACATGACTAAGCAAAAAAATGCAAAACAAATAAAAAGGGGCACTCGTGGAAAAATGGCCATTCTAATATACGGCATTTCAGAAAAAAAAAATTTCAGCCACGTGCTAGGCAAACCATCAAGGCATATTTTCCGACAAATAAACATATAAATGAAATATTACTCTGTGATAGTTCCTTAGTACGTAGTAATTTTGAAAGTAATGGGAAAAAACGAAAAAATGGCAATCACAGGAAAATCGAACACATACTTATATATACGCCATATCTGGCTAAAAAAAAAATAGGCATGGGTAGCCAGATCATCTAGAAACACTTTCCAACACTATAAAAATATAAGTTTTGCGACACTACTTGCCAATTCCTTACGGTAACATGACTAAGCAAAAAAATGCAAAACAAATAAAAAGGGGCACTCGCGGAAAAATGCCCAACATTCTAATATACGGCATCTCAGATAAAAAAAAAAGACATGCACGTGTTAGCCCAACCATCAAGGCACACTTTCTAACACATAAACATGAAAAAAAATCAATAATATACGGCAATTCCTTACTACGTAGTAAATTTTTACAAATATTGAAAAAAAAACAGAAATTGGCAACCGCAGTTAAATACCCAATATACCAATAACTACGTCGTATCTGACAAAAACAAAATCACGCATGGGTAGCCAGATCATCTAGACACACTTTCCAACATTAAAAAAGCAAAAGTTTTACGACACTATTTCGCAATATCTTACGGAAAAATGACTTGGCAAAAAAATTAAAAAAAAAATAAAAAGGGACACTCGCGGTAAAATGCCCGACATTCTGATATACGACATCTCAGATAAAAAAAAAGACATGCACGTGTTAGCCCAACCATCAAGGCACACTTTCTAACACATAAACATGAAAAAAAAAATGAATAATATACGGCAATTCCTTACTACGTAGTAATTTTTACAAATATTGAAAAAAAAACAAATTGGTAACCGCAGTTAAATACCCAATATACCAATAACTACGTCGTATCTGACAAAAACAAAGTCATGCATGGGTAGCCAGATCATCTAGACACACTTTCCAACACTAAACAAGCAAAAGTTTTACGACACTATTTGGCAATATCTTACGGAAAAATGACTTGGCAAAAAAATGACAAAAAATGAAAAAGGGGCACTCGCGGTAAAATGGTCCTCGTGGTGATGAACAACATTTTAACTAAAAAAAAAAAAACATGCACATGGTAGCCAAACAATCCACCAAGACTTTCCACAACTGATAACCTATACAAGTTGCACCATTCTACGACAATTTCATAATACGTAATAACTTTGATAATTATGCAAACTACCTCAGAAGGGTAAACTCGGACGCGAACGACCCCGACGCGTCTCAGAAATCCGGGAAGGAGTACAGCTACAGCAATGCACATCTGGACACTACTAGAGCGTGTAGGGGAGACACCTCCTGCAGGTCGATCACCCACAAATTCAGTCACAGGGGTGAGT
>NC_090738.1:102432231-102447231 GCF_036898095.1 Palaemon carinicauda
AATGAGATAAATGAAAAATGGTAATGATGAAACAACTACGACTAAAATCATTATCAAATACTAAAATTGAAAATCAATCCTGCGAATAAGAGTTCTTGCCATATTGCTATAGTCATACAATTACCATCTAGTAGTGACGATGATCTCTTAGGAAATAGGTGGTAGGATATTGTCGACAATCATCATCATAATCATCTCCTCATACGCCTAGTGCCGCAAAAGTCCTTGGTTAGATTTCACCAGTCGTCTCTATTTTGAGCTTTTAATTCAATACTTCTCCATTTGTCATCTCCTACTTCACGCTTCATAGTCATCAGCCATGTAGGCCTGGAGCTTCCAACTCTTCTGGTTCCCTGTGGAGCTTACAGTAGTTGAAAATTTGGTGAACTAATCTCTCTTGGTGAGTGCGAAGAGCATATCCGAAGCATCTCCATTTACTCATCATGATCTCATCCACATATGGCACTCGAGTAATTTTTCTTAGAGTTTCATTTATAATTCATTCCTGCCCTATAACTCGCAAAATTCTTATGAGGGCTTTGTTCTCAAATCTACAAAATTTGTTGGATATAGTTTCTCTGTCATACCACGACTCATGTCCATTCAGTAACACCGATCTCACTAAACTGATATATAAAATGCTCTTTATTCTCAGACTTCTGTTTATAGAATTATATGTCGCTAAAAACAAAACTTCATTAATGTTGAGTCCTAAATGTGATTAAAAGTTTTCTGAGAGTTACTGCCTAATCTCTCAAGAAATCATTCATTTTGGGCTTTCGTTGGTGTTCCTTTTTAAACTATATTTAAAATTATAAAATACCAGAGAACGTTGATGAACTTAGAAATATTTGAATAACTAGGATCTTTTGTTTATATAAATAAATCACATTTAAATATCTAATATTTACGTTATTGTCGGAATATTGTAGTCTCTTTTTGAATCATAATCCTGGTTATGTATGACTAATGTCATGAACTTTGACAATTTGACTTACTTAGCAGACTTACGATATACGGGATGGAAGGTTGAAAATAAGATTAGGATGTTGTAAGTACTCTAAAATATTTAGTTTTGTTATGCACAAGGCTTCAGGGAATTCTCATTTACATTAATGCATTTTACAACACTGAAACTGCAAGATTCAAATTGAAATAAATGTTGATCATGATATTGACAAAAAAATAGTTATTGGAATATGTAGTGGTCGTTAAAAATTATAAAAAGATTGCTAATAGAATTTCTGCGTTGATTAATTCGATTATTGGGGGTAAGACCTTAAGAAGTTCAATTAGAAGAGGAAGAATTAGGCTAGTGCACAATATATGTTTGGGCCTAATTAAGACCAATTACTGCCTTCTCCAACCTGCTTAGATTTGTTGCAAGGTGGATTATCAGTTGGCATTATAAGCCTACGCTCAAGCCTTTCACTGCTCCAGTACAGTTGGTAGGCATTCTATGTTGCGCTCCCCTGTCTACTCAAGAGCATCCTTCATGCATCATGCTATACTTCATTCCAATCATTCTTCTTCGTTTACCTTTTTTGACGAAGTCAGCGTTTCCCTCCCTTCCTGATCCGATTCTTTGTCGATTCAGTTGTTCCGAAGTTACCATCCTTTCTCTTTTTCCCCGTCTCCATTGTGTACCGCTTAAAAGGTTCTCATGACAAGACAAAAGAGGATCTGCTTGGCTATCCTTTTTCACTCCTCTCAAATCCCTTACCGAGAACCCTTCCTCTTGCTACCCTATCATTTCTTCTACTTGATCATTTCCTCCTTCAGCTGGCGATGAGGTGTTCCAGGAATATCAGGTGTGCTCATGATCAGGTCTCTGCTATAAAGTCTTTTGAAAACTAGAGTACTTATTTCTACTTTATATATATATATATATATATATATATATATAGTATATATATATATATATATATATATATATATATATATATATATATATATATATATATATATATATATATATATATATTACTACCTTAATATTTCTTCTTGACCATTTCCTACCCCCGCTGGTGATAAGGTGTTCCAGGAATATCAGTTGTGCTCATGACCAGGTTTCTGCTCTAGAGTATTTTCCTCAAGTACTTATTTCTACTTTTCATCTTTTTATATCTTATTTTCATCGATTATACTTTCATGAAATTCAGTAATGAAAACTTACTTATTTACAAAAGCGATACAAATGATCACGAACCGAGGATTTATCTTCCTATGTTTTTCACCTAGATCTAATATCTTTATCAGTCCATGATTTTATTTTTATTTTTTTCCCTTTAATTCTTTTTTCTTAGAGAGCTAGAGTATAGATTGCCACATTCGAATTCTGTTGGATAATTATACGTAAAATAACTGATTTGCGTTTTATTTGGCATTAGGATTATTCATTGTCCTTAAGATGTTCATCTAATTATATCCCTTTTCACATTCTCATTCGTTTTTTTCTTCTCCCTGTGTTTAGTAAAATATTTACGCCTGAACCCTTCAAAGAAAACCCGCACGTGAAAGGGAAATTGGGATGATATTTGCTTAAAGCCCTTTCAGGAAGTAAGCGAGGACGAATGCACGGAGGTAAACCTGAAATTCTGAACTATTCTAAATAGCCAAACACATTTTCAAATAAAATTATCTGGATTTTAACAGAGAAACAAACAAACAACAGTTCCATTAAAGATAAGCTATAGTCGAAGGGTCGGAAAATCCAATGAACTTTACCATTCACATGCTAAGCCAGACCATAACGAGTCCGATTCAGCCTGAAGAATATTACATAGCCGAACTATCGTTCAGGTTAGTGATGAATCCCCTCAACGTTCAAGGATGATTCATTTTGAAACGTTAATTGCTCCGCCGAGACTCTTATCTCATTGATCGCAATCTTGAAATGTGAATTTAAAGAAAGTATTTTTTTTCTTTTTAACTAGAGAGAGGAGGATGGTTAGGATACCGGATTGTAATATATCATTATTTTGCTGTACTTCCCAAATCAGAAAAAGCTTTGTTTTTATTTTGACCTCTATAGGAACCCGGATCGGGCTTTTAGATGGTTTTCAATGTAGAATTCCGGGTGAAATAGGAACGTTAATCACACCAGCTTATTCTTTTGACTGCAGTAAGACGAGTATGGTTTAAACAATTTCTTGTTTCAAAGAGGCCTCTGATTAGGGAATGTAATTTTTCTTAGTACTCATTTACCTCTCATATGTAGTTTCATTTCAGGCATATATTTGTATGTACTGTATAGAGAGGTGGTAAAGAAACTTAATAATAAAAGCTTTTATTATATCCTTATAAAGTCTAGCATTTGAAGAATCCCTTTTATCCTAAAAAGGCACTTTAAAAATATTTTAATCTGCACTACTATCTCTCTCTCTCTCTCTCTCTCTCTCTCTCTCTCTCTCTCTCTCTCTCTCTCTCTCTCTCTCTCTCTCTCTCTCTCTCTCTTTTGGCCCAGGAGGAAAGGTAGGTTTGGTGAGAGAGGAGAAATGGTGAAGGTGGTATAGTATAAGTTTTGTTAGATCTTATTTGAGTTACCCGTTTCTCTTTATTTCCCATTAATCAAAAGATTGATGTTTTTCTTAATTAAGTTTTGGGAATCTAATGAAGTTTTATCACATCTGTCAATTTGCATTTTTGTTTCGTAATAAGACTATTGATATTACGAAGGTGAACTCGTTTTCCTTCCTTGATCTGCTTTTCTCTTGATTGATATACTCTAATGCATGACAATATCCAATGCCACTTCTTATAGCATCGCTACAAGCTCCCTCTCCACATTTATCTCGTCCGTATTAAAGCTTTACTTAGCAAATTATAGCTTTTCACTGTAATGTAGATTTATATAAATAAAACTCTGGTCCAGTTGTTGATGCAACAAAGCTTAGTGAAATATCAGAGTCGTTACATACCTTCCTAAAGTCCTAACAAAGGGACGAAAGAAAATTTTCCCAGGCTTAAACGTAGACGTTATTGACCGAAGAATATAATTTTTACATACGTAAGAAGTATATGGATGCCGTGGTATTTTTATCATATAGAAATAGTATAATTCCTTACCATGCAACAAACAGACTGAATAAAAAAAAATAAAAACACCTGACTTTTCACGTTGAGTTGATTAGTCGCCATGGCGACATCCAAGAGGGGAAATTTATTCTGTATTGTATCAACTCGATTGAAACCAGCCTTCAGTCAGGTCTCCATGCTCGTAAATTCCATCTTTCTCGTTATCGATTGTTTTTAAATCTTCTGGATTGAACTGAGAATAAAGAAGAGGAAGAAGCTTAAGGGCAGGCCTAAAACCGTCATTGTTTACATATCCCATTTCTTTTGCTTCTCTCCCTTTCTCTAACATAAGGACAATCCAATACTTAGATGGGTGATCAATAATTAAAGAACACAGCCTGAACATACATATTACAAGGCGACTGATTGATTGCTTGATTTAGAATTCTCTGGCATCGGAGGTCATAGATGCTGATATTATTTGTTATAAATTAAGAATAAAGGAGTATTCATTTCAAAACCATAAGTAAAGATGTCCTTATAAAATTAAAATTGATTTCAGAAGACTTGCTACAGAAATAAATCTAAAGAATACCGCTATCATAGTATAACATATCCTGTCCAAAAATCGTAGCAAGGATGAACCTGTCCTCCTCACCTCGAGCCTCTAACAGATCTATTTCATAAGGTTCTATAAGTGGGGCATTCGATCAACAAATGCCTCACTGTCAAGAGTATAAAAAAGTCTTCCTAATATTACTGATGTTGACCAGTTTTCAGAAACTTGTGTGTTAACCAAGTGTGACCAATGCAAGGGACTTGCAACACCTCACTCCACAAATCATTGCCGAAAACCGGAGGAGTAAGCCTAACACCTAGCATCAGATCCCGAAAATGAAAAAAAAAAATAAAAAATACTTAACAAAAAAGTATTTATATGATATTATGTGAATGTATTGGATAGTTATAATACACCTTTCCTCCCGGAGTAACATAACGCATTACCCCGTGTATCATGGTGAGAATAAAGCCAATATTAGTGGGTGGTTTGGGGAAGATATCTTTTCAATCAGGGAATTCACAGACTTTGTGAGGTAATCAGAAAAGAGCTTAGAGATAATTATACATTATTAGATCTCATTTAGTCCGAATAAATGTCGTTTATATCCAGTAATCTTCATCTACTGGAAATGTAATCTTCTCCTCCATCGATTACACAAACTGGAAAGTTTTCCACCCACGTTAGATCCTATTTGGGTTATTTCAAGGTTGTGGTTATCAATTAACATAATCTGCGTGACTGTATATATATATATATATATATATATATATATATATATATATATATATATATATATATATATATATATATATACACATATATACATATATATATATATATACATACATATATATATACATATATACACACACACACACACACACACACACACACATATATATATATATATATATATATATATATATATATATATATATATATATATATATATATATATATCTTGTATATAATACAAGATACACATGTATATAGATATAATACACTATCTATCTATCTATCTATCTATCTATCTATCTATATATATATATATATATATATATATATATATATATATATATATATATATATATATATATATATATATATATATATACTTACGAAGCTGGTCTAGTTTAGAGTAAATAATTTTTTTTTTGTATTTCATTTGTGTATTTAAGAGGAGAATACCCAGCTCATAAGGTGAGTTCCTCTCTTGTAGTGTTAAGTATTTGTATGTGAATTATGTAAGATTTTCCTTGTTCATTTAAATGTATTCTTCATTCAATTCAGTATATTCAAGTTTACGTTATTTTCAAGAATTAACTTTTTATTTCACGTATTTTGATACGGAGGCTTACATGATCTCAATTAAGTGTGTTGCACGAACTATACGAGGTGCAAACAAGGGTTTATGTAAATTTTTATGGTATTGCGTCATGTTTGTGAGGAATTACGCATTTATTATATTGGCCACGTGTTTTGGAAGGTTTTCGAAAGCCCCAGCATTAGTTTAATCTTTTTCCAATGTTTGAGGACAAAGGGGGATGGTCCTAGCTGAGAGAGGGTTACCTTGCAAGCAAAGTTCGTTCCCCATTATTTTTTACCTAGTTGGTAACCTTACGCCGCTAGAGCAAACCCCCAAGCATCTAGACCCTTTGACCTAGAAGGATCTAGAATAACTGAGTCAATATATATGTGCCCCTAGGAATGCGTAGGAATGAAGAGAACCAGCCTGTCCTGTGTAAGAGCTAATATCCTCTCTGTCAAGTACCTCAAGTTTGTGTCCTCTCCAAAGTGATTAAGTTTTTGCCTGATATATATTTGTGTAGTGTGTTAAAACGTTACTACAACTTTTAAAGTTATTTCCAATTTATTGTATTATTATACATGCTAGTATTATAATTTTTTTTGTAAATGGTCCTGGGAGATGTATATGAATATGTGAAGTGCATTTAGTTTGGCTTAACTGTTCAATTACTTCACGTGAGTTAAAAACGCGTATGTTTATCACTTACTTTATGTAATTTCTATGAGAGTTTAATCATTAGTGTTGAAGGGTAACTATTTTCATTAATTATAAAGATTGGGTGTTTGTGTAAAATTTAATTTTCAGCGAAATATGTGATTATCTAATTTTCATAGTGTAATATTCTCTTGTCTTAGACTAAGGTTTTGTTTAGATTTAATATTGCGAATCAAGTGATTATATATAAGTATTATTTTCTTGTCTTATTCCAAGGTTTTGCTCAGAATTAATATTTCGAGTCAAGTGATCATATAATTTTGAGAGTGTAATATTTTCTTGTCTTAGTTTAAGATTTGTTCAGATTTAGTGTTTCAGGTTATGTAAATTCTTTCAAAGTGTTGTAATTTCTTATAAAATATATTTATTTTTGTAAAGAGCATATTATTTCAATCACCAGTATTTCTTTTTGTTTTTTTCAGAACTCTTTCGTATCCCTGTTAAAGAATCGAAGTAAGAAGTTGTCTTGAATAGTTCTTAATAATATTTACCCAGTTTGTTTTATGTAGAGTTTCTTGGAGTTGGAAATGACCTGTTGGTCCGTGGGCTAGAGGAGTGCGGTTGTATTGGGTAGGAGATAGAGGACCTAGAAAAACTAATTCATCAAGAGTGTGCTCTTCAAGACCGGGAGGGTGACCAGGGGAATTGTCTAGGATCAAAAGATATTTCAACTGCAGGTTATTCTCTAACAAATACTTTTTGACTGCTGTACCAAAGAACAGATTAACCTATTTTGAAAATTATCTCGAAACCCAAACTTTAGGATTTGTGTGCCATATGGCAAAGTTTCTCTTTTCAAAATCCTTTGGCTCTTGAAAGCACATGGGTATCTCTGAGTGGTACACCAGCAGTGACTTGACCTTACAGTCACCGCTGGCATTGGCACACGAGGCTAAAGTCAGTCGATCCTTCGTGGTTTCATGGCCCAGCAGTTTCTTCTCAGCCATGATGAATGTCCCCCAGGGCATCTTCTTCCAAAAACGGCCAGTTTCATCACAGTTGAAGACTCGTTGGGGGATGTAGTCTTCTTCAGCAACAAGCGAGGCAAAACGTTTGACGTTCTCCTCCGTGGCTTTCACGTCAGATTTTGCAGCTCACTCGTGCCTCACAACCAAGTGGATCCTAGTTTGCTTTTTGAAGTTATCAAATCAATGCGACTGGCTTTGAAAGTCTCCACTAGCGTCGATGTCTCCCCATGATCGGCTATTTCCCTCTGTTTCAAGTCTCTGTAGATTTCCCTGGCCTTTTCACAGATGATTGCTTCGGTCATGCTATCTCCCATCAACTGCTTCTCCTTAATCCAAAACAACAGAATCTTCTTCATCTAATCATTTACATTACTTCATAGCTTCGAAAGGATGGTTAGGCTATTCGAAGGCTTCGTCCACCTAATAGCATTCCTCTGCTTGAGAATGGTACATATTGTAGATGTACTCCTTTGGTAATGGCAGGCCAGTACACACGCTCGTACACCACTCGCGCTTCTTGATAATTTGACATTTCACCTCAATCGTCATCAAGAACTTTTTCCTATCACTACCCTGGTTTCCTCTCACTTTGGACCCATGATTATTGAGTTGATTGGCCCCAAATTATCGTTAAAAACACGTAAATAATGCAAACTGTACAGGCGATGCATGGAAATGGTTTCAGACGTCAGATATCACGTGAAATGAACGAGCATTGTGGGCCTTGATTGCAGCTCCCATACACTTGGCCACCTAGCGTAAGCATCTGCAAGCGTCCTCGTATCTCAAGTTTTTGCTTGTATTGCAATGCAAAAATTTACTAGGCAGCTTGTTCATATCTCAAAATGCTCGTATGTTGGGACGCTCACATCTCAAGGTATTACTGTATATAAATATAAATAAATATATATATATATATATATATATATATATATATATATATATATATATATATATATATATATATATATATATATATATATATATATATATATATATATATATATATATATATATATATATATATATATATATATATATATATATATATATATATATATATATATATATATATATATATATATGGGTCTTTTCGGTTTGAGTGCCCATCGAATTTTAATGTTTTTTTTTATTCCAATGTATGTATTTTGATGTGGAAAACCCAAAAATGATAACCATTTTGTGGAGAAATTATTTATTGATGGATGTGATAGGTGGTGGCTGTAAGGGGGGGGGGGGGGGGTCGCAGGGGCTAGGCCTAGGTAGGGGTACAGGGCCCTAGGTTAGGTGGTTGTATTAGGGTCGGTAGTGTCCCGAAAATCACTGTGGCCTTAAGGGGGGGTCGCAGGGGGGCGGGGGCCCCCCCCCCTCCCAGTAGGCCTAGGTAGGGATACAGGGCCCCTATGCTAGGTTAGGTGGGTTTTCTTAGGTTCAGTAGTGCCCTGAAAATCAAGAAAGCGCACAGAAAAATCGCAGCATTTCAGTAAGATATTGATTGATATAAGCCAATTTAAGTGTTAATAAATAATTTCTCCACAAAATGGTTATCATTTTTAAGGTTTTCCACGTCAAAATACATACTTTGGAATAAAAAAAACATTTAAATTCGATAGGCACTCAAACCGAAAAGATCCATATATATATATATATATATATATATATATATATATATATATATATATATATATATATATATATATATATATATATATATATATATATGCATATGCATATGCATATGTATATATATATATATATATACATATATATATATATATATATATATATATATATATATATATATATATATATATATATATATATATATATACATATACATATACATATACATATATATATATATATATATATATATATATATATATATATATATATATATATATATATATATATATATATATATATATATACATATATATATATATATATATATATATATATATATATATATATATATATATATATATATATATATATATATATATATATATATATATATATACATATACATATACATATACATATACATATATACATATATATATATATATATATATATATATATATATATATATATATATATATATATATATATATATATATATATATATATATATATATATATAATGATTGCTTTACTGATCCTCTGAACACAGGATATGCTTAAGTAATACTTCTCGTTATAGAGGAACGTTATTACCATTCACTGATTAAAAAAAGAATCTTATTTTTGATTATCTACTATTGAAAAATAAAAGGGAGACCTATTTCAGGAAAAAAAAACATTAAAAAAGAAATATATATGGGGATATTTCAAACATAAGCAATAATGTAAAAACTGATAGAATTTCGAAAATGAGTTCTTATTTTTCAAATACTATCAACAAGAGCAAAGATGACTTCAAAATAACACTGCTAATTGAAAAAAATATTAAAAACCATAGGCAAGTGCAAGCAGTTTATCTTATTAGTAAAAATTAATAAAAGACAAAAACAGAATTATATTCAATGAAGAGCACCACTGAACGATGAAAATGAAACAATCTGACTTTACAGAGCTGCAGAGGAGTCACGTTTCTGCCCGAAATCCTAATATGGAGGAAATCCATTTATCTACCGAGAGTAGACCTGGAATTAATCACACCTCCTGCCTGCAGGTAGACGGCCCCCTTACCCTGGGTATTCCCCCTCCTGCGTACAGTCACTCCTCTGCTGGCATATCATTCACGAGGCATTGCCTTTGAAATACACAGTATCCTGAAGGGACAGGGGATGAATCGCCAGATTTTACCAATCGACTGATGTCTTCTTCTTCTTCGAAAGAATATAATGAAAGGCTATTTCTATGGCTTCCTTTGTTCGTGCTTGTTAATGCTTTCAAAAGGACTGAGATGCTTTTGTCTGTCGGAGAGATTAATAACGGCGACTGCATCCCATTCTCGTCTTCCATTACGTCCTTCTGATGTCATTAATGGCTCAGGCACCATTTACCATCGACGCAATGAGAGAATCTTAATGGTGTTTTCGCTTTTGTCTCTTCGATTTAATGGGATCCCATTTGACTATATTTATTATAATTTTTTCCTGAATGCAATTTAATCATGTCTTTGTACTGATAAAAAAGGGGAATTCCTAATATTTGATAATCTGTATTTTGTGCTTAATACCTAATCATCTTTTTTAATAAATTACACATGTCTAATTTATCCTTGAGGACAAAGATGAATTAAGCAATAGAACTGTAAAATAGCATGTGGGAGTATGACAGAGCTACGGTATTACCTTACTTTACCCCGAACATGTTTTCATCTTGATCATCCTCATCATCCTGATCATTATTATTATTATTATTATTATTATCATTATTATTATTATTATTATTATTATTATTATTATTATTATTATTATTATTATTATTATTATTATTAGCTAAGTTACAACCCTAGTTGGAAAAGCAGGATCGTATAAGCCCAAGGGCTTCAACAAGGAAAAAGATCCCAATGAAGAAAGGAAATATGGAAATGAATAAACTCCAAGAGAAATATGAACAATTGAAATGAAATAATTTTAGAATAGTAACAACAATTAAACAGATCTTCCAAAACATAAACTATGAAAAAGATTTATGTCAGCCTGATCAACAACATAAAAATATTCGCAGCAAGTTTGAACTTTTGAAGTTCCACCGATCCAACATTTGATAGTCTAGGAGTTCCATGATCTTGGGATAGATGTAATAAAACAAAGAAATATTAACTCCATAGAACATATAGGTATATGGGCCGATAAGAAACAGCGACCAATATACAAATGGATAAAACCTAAAGAGAAAAAAGAAAAATAATTCAACAAACAGGAACCTATATGGATATGGGTAGAAGGTAAAGAAAAAAAAAATAATATTTCCTAAGGGACTAAATTTAAAATACCTACAGGATTTTACATCTCTCCAGGAGAAGTTGTTATTAGGAGCAAAAATAGAAGTCTGGTGGGAGAAGAAATTAGATTTCCGACTTCAATATGCTTTAATTAAAAACTCTTCGTGAATCTTTCTTCGGAGTTTTTGAATATTTTCCATCATAACCCTAATTTATCTCTCTCTCTCTCTCTCTCTCTCTCTCTCTCTCTCTCTCTCTCTCTCTCTCTCTCTCTCTCTCTCATATATATCTATATATATATATATATATATATATATATATATATATATATATATATATATATATATATATATATATATATATACATATATATATATGTATATATATATATGTATATATAAGCATATATGTATATATATATATATATATATATATATATATATATATATATATATATATATATATATATATATATATATATATACATATATATATATATATATATTATATGTATATATACACACAGACATACTTCTCTCTCTCTCTCTCTCTCTCTCTCTCTCTCTCTCTCTCTCTCTCTCTCTCTCTCTCTCTCTCTCATAATATATATATATATATATATATATATATATATATATATATATATATATATATATATATATATATTACATGCGACCATATAATGTATGTATGTATGTATGTATGTATCACACATCTGAAAACAGCCGACATATGCCAGGAGAGTGAAGCGGCAGTAGTTCAAAGCAAGATCAATGGCACCCGGAAGAGCTAATCAATAGCGAGACAGGTGTCGGGCAGAAGGGCGTTCAAAGGAGCCCCAAAAAGAAGCAACTCTTCCACCGAAATGAAGTTCAAAAGGGGAGGCGAGAAGCAGCCAGCCTTTGGAGGGAAGCTTAAAAGGGCGACTAACGAGATGACGAGTCTAAACGAGGTTGAAATGGAGAAAGTGACGCGGCTGGAGGGAGGGAGGCTCTACAGTATATCTGGGCGTCGGAAAGGTTGAAGTTGTTCAGGACTGTAGGGAGTTTTTTTTTTTTTTTTTTTTTTTTTTTTTTTTTTTTTTTTTTTTTTTTGAAGAATTCTCGGGTTATTCTTCTTAATATAACATTTGCTTATATAAGGTGTTGTTTATTGACACTCTGGGGAATAGGCTTAGGTCTTTAGTCGTTTGCTGTTCAATAAGCCTTTTGAAATTCAAAATGTAACTCAGAATGAAATAGAAAAAATAAACTCTAACTTATATCAAAATGTAATTCTGACTTTTATAAAGATTTAGTTCAATTGACACAAAGGGACTAGGTGAGATTTCGCTGGTCATTTCTATCTTGAACTTTTAAATCAATACTTTTCCAATCGTCCTCTCCTCCTTCACGTTTCATAGTACTCAGCCATGTAGGTGTTGGTCTTCCAACTCTTCTAAAGCCTCGTGGAGCCCAGCTGAACGTTTGGTGAGTGCGAAGACCATGACAAAATCCTCTCCAGCTGCCCCTCACCATGATCTCATCCATATATGGCACTTGGGTAATCTCTCTTATAGTTTCATTTCTAATCCTGTCCTGACATTCAACTCCCAATATTCTTCTGAGGGCTTTGTTCTTAGATCTACGAAATCTGTTGGATATGGTTTCACTGTCATACCAGGACTCATGTCCATACAGTAACACCGATCTCACTAAGCTGATATATATCCTGATTTTGTGTAAGATCAGACGATTTAATTACCACATTTTATTTAACCTAGACATTGTCTGATTTGCTTTTTATTTAATCTTTAATGAAACTCCAATACTGAAGACCCTCTATTGAAGATCATAGTTCCTAAATATTTAAATGATTCTACCTCATTAATCCTTTCTCACTCCAATGATATTTCATCTTCCATCGCATACTCCATTCTCATCATCTCTGCCTTTCTTCTATCTATCTGAGTCTAATCTCTTTGTTAGCATAAGTTTATTCTATATTAATCAAAACCGCAAATTTTCTCTGTTCCTGAAAAGATCAACCGAGACTGATCGTAAACAGAACAACAGCAAGAGATATATTTTCAGTTTTAGTTAACAGAAAAAGAATAAATTGAGCTAGAGAGCAGGCAAAGGATTTTCAATTTTAGGAGAATATTCGAACTAAACTCTATGTTAGAAATTCCATAATTATTTAATAGAAACATCTTTAATGTTCTAGCTGTAGAATCTATTTTTAATAAGAATAATCATACTATTTTCCAAATCATCCTTAAGAGAACATTCGTAATGTACTTTGGGTTACATTGTCATAATCAATTGCTTATTACATATAATTGATTTCTAATTCATAGAATCTATTTGGTCTAATGAAAATAGTCAATATTTTTCAAATTATCCTTACGATTACATTCGAACTGAACTTTGGGTCATAATGCCTTAATCAATTGGTAATTATATATAATTGATTTCTAGTTCATGGAATATATTTGGCATAATTAAAATATTCATTCTACTCTTCACATCATCCTTAGCAGCGTAAAGGGAGAGAGAGAGAGAGAGAGAGAGAGAGAGAGAGAGAGAGAGAGAGAGAGAGAGAGAGAGAGAGAGAGAGAGAGAGAGATCTGGCGCTTCCAAGAGGTGCCCCGCCTAGGCGGCTGTCATCAGCAGCAGTAATTAATATCTCGTTTATGTGCGACATGAGGGCACAGCTTCCGTAATGAAGTGATTTCATGCAGAACGAGCTAAGCCTTGATTGAGGCCTCTCCTTGTTGATCTAAGATTCATTCCAGCGTCTGGCTGGATGCTGCAGCGGAGTCTGCCAAATATTTACTTCCGTTTCCTTGAAAGCGAAATCGTCTGAAGATGTCAAATGCTGGATATGATGCTGGGGTTGGTATTCAATAAATTAGATCCTTTTTTTTTTTTTTCGTGGCGTCTAGTCTCTTCTTTATTCCTCTTCTATTTTTTTTTTTACTTGAGTTTTGTGAATATTCAATACTCAGTACCAACATCAAAGTTGAGAAAGAACAGCTTTAACATTTATTGTTATATTTCACAGACTTGTGTGAAATACGGATGTGAATCATGCATCTCGAAATCTGACATCTGATCTGATGACCTAATGATAGTTTCACTTTAATGAATATGGTTTATATCGAAGCTTAATTTCAATCTAAATGACTATTTAAGGACATGATGAAACTGAGAAGCAAACAAATAAAGCATACAATGCATCAGCTGGTTGAAACAAACTTATTCAACGCAATTTTTTCCTGGATATTTGGTTTTCACAAATTGTTTATTTCAAAAACTAACCTAATACTGTACAATCAGATAAAAAATAGACAAAAACAATTACTCACGCATAATCGAAAATTATATTAGCTCGCATATACTCGCACAAAAGAACGGTTTAAAAGGTTTAAAGGCCACTCATGAATTACAAAGACAAGGGATCATGACATTGCCCTAGCAAGCAGGACAATTTCCCTAGAGACTGACCATACATACTTATGATTAGCATTCAAGCACCCTTTTCATCCAA
>NC_090738.1:102449731-102467231 GCF_036898095.1 Palaemon carinicauda
GCCCTGACAAACAAAATTAGTATAATCAATATCATTAATAAATTTTAAAAAATGCACAAAAACCAGTGTCTCCCAAAATAAAATTAGAACGACCTAGGGTATAGGAATAGCAAGATAAAATAATTAAGTTTTAAAATATCTCTTGTGAATATATTTTGCTTAGGATATTAAACGCAGTTCAGGTTTGTAAAAAGAAAGCATTTGTGCAATTAATGGAAAGTGATAGCAACAGAATTTTTAATCGATAGTATGAACGTCTAATTTTTACTTATTACACACGTCTCGAAAGTTGGTTCCTGGAAACACTTAACATTGATCTCTGTGCATCCTTTTTGGATGCACAGTAACACAATGGCATACAAGCATATAGACATACATACACAAATACATATATGTATGTACACATATGCAAACCTACTGTACATTGATGGAAGTAAATATGTGGAAAACTGATAAAGTTGTGAATGCATTTCATAAGTGGAAGGAACTCTCTACTTAAGTGGTGTTAAAGTATTCCAAAGACAATTTGGTGACGTTACTTACCTTAGAGCTGATTGGTGGTCGTGGTGTTCTTGTAACAGCCGTTAACTACTGCAAATAAAAATAGGAAAACATAGTTTAAATGTGCATAAAGGAAAATTGGTTTTATTGTGCTATAACTTAGTTTAATATATACAAATGTTTCATCGAAGAATAGAAGTAAAATTTAAGAATCTATTGATAGTAATTTGAATGATCATATCGCCTAACAGTTACCAGTTACCTTTCAAACTATTTCCTTCCTGCCTACATTTAATTTTTGCTAAAATATCGTAAATTAATCTCTACCAACGGGTACACTTTATTCTAATATTAGGTTTGTTTTATATATTTGAACAATATTTAATTTTCTTCTCTTTATCCCAGGAAATTAATAATATTAGCTAGAATTTAGATAAAATATAAATAGTTTTAAATGTAATTTCCTCTAAATCATAATATTTGATAGTGTACTACAGTAGTTCCCACAGCACCAGATGAAGTGTTAAAAATAATGAAACTTTTTAGAAGACCGTTTTCCCTCACAAAATCTCTATGAAATAAGTTTTGCATTAATTGATAACCCAAAAATATATAATTCAAACATATGACGTTTGAATCACAAGATAATACCAGGTACTTTTTATAAAGTAACTTTCATGAACATTCTTCCCGAGGAAAACTAAAGTGAAAAATGGCATTGGACGTGACGCCAGCAGTAGTAAACAAAAGAGGATCAAATAGTCTCTGGAACGAATGGCATCTTCGAAAAACTCACAATATTCACATGGATCTTAAGGGTTTTATGCCATGCCGTTAGAGAAATCCTCGAAAATTGCCTGTCATAAAGAATTTATATGAAAATATATTCGAAATTGTTATGTAAACATATTTTCAAAGATAAGTTCAGGGTGAAAAATATTATCTTTATCATATCCATCTTTTTTGCAATGTCAAAGAAATTTGATGACTTGCCGATTCTTAGTGATACAATAAATTTTTTAAAATAAATTTCATTTTACTTGATATATGAATTTGATAAAAACTACATGATTAAAACCACGGGAGTAACCTTTGGAGCAAGGTTTGCAAATTGACATTCAACCATTTTGCTTAAATTTAGGTTTTTTTCTGCTTCAATATTCATAGATTCGCTTTGTAAGTAAATTGCTGTCAGAGCAAAAATAGGAATTGAGGAAAAACGTAGAAGACTTTTCATATCCATTGCATAGCAGTGTTTACACACATGCTATATACACTTTATATTTATATATATATATATATATATATATATATATATATATATATATATATATATATATATATATATATATATATATATATATATATATATATATATATATATATATATATATATATATATATATATATATATATAAGACAATAAAGTACGTTAAAAAAAACAATGACGTGTAAAAATTATGAATGAATAATTACACAAAGAATGAATAAATTGATAAACAATAAGATAATCAACCTAATAAAAATGTAAATATAGATAGAAAAGGCGATATATATAAAGAAAATGTGCATGTAGATGACATAAATTAAGATAAGAATCAAGGGTATGAGAACAATGATAATATTCTCATGAATTGAAGGATACGAAGGATTGATGATTGGGTTATTACTGTCCAGAAGTAAATTAAATTTTCGAATAATTAATCAATGCTACATATTTTTGGATGATCATGGTCTGTTATTTGATATTCTGAAAGATATTAGTTCAATTATTCAGTGTAATTTTGTGTACAATGATCAAAATATCAATTCGATTAAACATTAAAAATTAAAGGCAATTTATCTATGGCTATAATATTTGAGTATACCTATAACTAGCCAAAAAAAATGCAATAAAAAAGAATATATTTATTTCTGCTTCAATATGCCTAAGAAATGCACCAATATAATAATAATAATAATAATAATAATAATAATAATAATAATAATAATAATAATAATAATAATAATAATAATAATAATAATAATAATATTTCTTGGTAAAGTTCAGCACAGCCATTGGTTATTAATGGCATAAATTATGTAAGAGCTGATAGGTAGGTGGTTGTGCTGTTTACTAATGCTTCGTGTTGCTGGTTCATGAAGTCATTTAAAATTCTTACAAATACCAAAACTTAGCGTAAACAAACATATATGGATTGGCTGAACAATTCTTCAATTAAATACTTTAATATATACAAACTTGGTATTTAAGAATATAAAACCCCTATAGGAAACAATTAAAATAATACCAATTTGTCTACAATTTTCAGCGAATAGTTACCGATTAATTCTTTTAGATTTCATTCACGCTTTTCGTGCAATGTTAACAATAGATGACAATTCATTAATTAGCTACTATAACATTTTCTCTTATCAATCTCCGTTTTTTACTTTAGTTTTCTGTTTTCGTAATTTTTATCTTTCAGCTCTTTACACTATGAATTAAAATTTAGTTACATTTCGTTAGAATTAAAATCATTTTCAATTAAATTAGTTCGTCGAATAACAGACAAGTATTTATGTACAATTATTGTAAAAAATTCTACATTATTGTAAAACAATCTTTAATAATTCCCATCCATGACATTCAGATCTTCCCAGACTGTACCATGCAGTACGTATTACTAAGTTTGCAGTTAATTCTAAGTCATGCCTTCCCAATTATAAGAGTCAACACTTCGAAGTATTCTAGAAGTTTCACTCCAGCTGTGACCATATTGTGGAATGATCTTCCTAATCTGAAGGTGAATAGGGGAACTTCAGAAATTCAAATTAGCTGCAAATGTATTTAATGTAGAGTAGGTTGACGCAAGTCTTTCTTCATATAAATAATTTATATATGACAGATCTATTTTAACGTTGGTACCGATCTTAAAATAATTTAGACAAAACTATTCACCATTCCTCATATTTAGTTTATTTCCTTTCTTTACTGGATAATTTACCTGTTGGATCCCTTCAGTTTATACCATCCTGCATTTACAACTAATGTTACAACAACAACTTCAACCACAACATACCAAAAAACAACAATGACTATTATTATTATTATTATTATTATTATTATTATTATTATTATTATTATTATTATTATTATTATTATTATTATTATTATTATTAAGTTAATACTAGAACTACCAATCACGTCTACAACTGATGACATAATCGAAAGCCAATGACTGTTCTGGATAACATTTACATGCCCTTAAGGGTTTATGGTACGCAGTTAGAAAATGGCCTCACCAATGAAGAGCGATTTATGGAGAAGAAATACATATACAAATACACACACACACATATATAAATATATATATATATATATATATATATATATATATATATATATATATATATATATATATATATATATATATAGATAGATAGATAGATAGATAAATAGATAAATATATGAAAATTATATGTGTAATATTCATATATACTGTATGTATGTATGTAGGTACATGTTTGTGTATGCATATATACAAATGTAAATAATGCATATGATTAATCAGATTGTATTTTTGATATACAATTCAATGAATTTTAATGATTATCTGATTTCAATACATTCATTGTATGTTTTAAACTTTTCTCCAATCATTTATTTGTTTTAATTTACTAATATTTCTATATACATTTGATGAAAGCTACAGATTACAGAGTTCATTCAGGGGCAGGATTTGTAAATTAATGTTTAACCTTTCTAATGAACTTTTATCGTTTTTATACTTTAATGCTAATGAATATTCACTATAGAAATAAAATGATATCGAATAGTATGCAAAAATAACGAATATAATATATATAGAAATGCATGATCTCTCCCCTGCAAATTGCTTGCGATACATAATTGGTGATATATGGGGCAGCAGGGCAGGCATAAAAGAGAAGGATAAAGATGCGTATCCAAAGTTCAAAGGAAAGGGCAATGGTAGAGTGGTAACGTGTTCGCCTAACATTCGCATGGTAGCAGATCGATCCTTACCAGGACCGTAATTTCAAGTTATTTAATGGGGAAGCTACTGTTGTGATTGGGCACTACAGTGGGGGGGGGGGGGAGGGTTTGCATGCCAGGCTGACGTGCCGGTGGTATCTATTCTGATGAAAATGGAGCTGAAACCAGAAACCTTTAAATAAAGGCTCTGAATACCTATATAATCAAGAAAAAGACAACAAAATAAGGAAAAATTAAACAAATGTAATAAAAGATGCTATATAGAAATAATTTTCATATAAGTTAATTCACAAGAAAATTAAATAAATAAATATAAGAAAAGTAAAGGCACCAGATATCCATGATACTCAAAACCCATTGCTTGTACAGTCTTGAATTGAAGGATATGAAAGCAGAGATGATGATTGATGAAATAACTATTTTGTCTCGAGATTTTCATCATTTGTTTATTTCGAATTAATGAATAACAAATTTAAATTCTCTCAGTTTTCATCGGCGAATCGTTGCCATCTATTCATCTTATTTGCTTTCATCAATGCTCACTCCCCACTGTTACCAATCCAAGGTAATTATTCCTTGATAACTTATTCTATTTGATTAATTTTATTTCCATATTTCGATTTATAATCCATGAAATCTTCCCCTCTCTTCCCTATCTAGTGAAAGGAAATTAAAAAAGAAAATAACTAAACTTTAAAGAGCTTTTCCATTCAATGTTACATGTATTTTTTGAACTTTTAGACTGCTTGCTGTATAAGTTTCCATGGAACCAATGAAAGTGTACCCAATTATAATAATAATAATGAAATGGTAAGCAGATCTTCTTGGAGAAGGACACTTCCAAATAAAATTATTGTACTCTGGCCTTGGGTGGGGCTATAGCCTCTGTACCATGGTCTTTTACTGTCTTGGGGAAGATTTCTCTTGCTTGAGGGTACACTCGGGCACATTATTCTATCTTATTTCTCTTCCTCTTGTTTTTTAAAGTTTTTATAGTTCATATATGAAATATTTATTTTAAAGTTGTTACTGTGCTTACAATATTTTATATTAATAGCTAATTACTTTTCTTGTAGTTTCCTTATTTCCTTTCCTCACTGGGCTATTTTCCCTGTTGAAGCCCTCGGGCTTGTAGCATTCTGCTTTTCCAACTAGTGTTGTAGCTTAGCAAGTAATAATAATAACAATAATAACAATAATAATGATAATAATAATAATAATAATAATAATAATAATAATAATAATAATAATAATAATAATAATAATAATAATAATAATTCCCGAAGTAGTGTTTTATAAGACTTTCCAATATTGTGGCTATAGAATGAATTCGGTGTACATTGATGGCGATCTTAAAAAAATTTCCTATTGAACCCGTGTAACAATACTGAAGTATTAGTGCAGCATTTGTCTAAAATAAATCGGTTATTGTAAGTGAAAACCGAGAACCAGGATATGACGTCAGCAGACATAACAACCATCAGGGCGTACCAATCACCTCTGACTGGATAAAATCATCGAATTGTTCTGACAGCCAATAACAAAGGAACTAACTAAATTGCTCTATGTTGTAAGAAAGGCTTTCGAATAGTTTTTTCTCTAACTTTAGTGTTTTGTAATGCAAGAAAGTTGCGTAAACATTTTTTTTCTGGCTTCTTTTGCAAATTTATAGAGCCACAATAATTTGATGATTTATGGTGATTCTGAATTTATTTCATATTTCAAACTAGTCTTTAATATGAAAATTCTAAGAAATTGATACAGTTCGTATAAATTTGATAAAACACGGTAAATTAAATTCATCAAAGCGTGGATCAAGGTAAACAAAACTCACAACTGAAGATTTAGCTCTTCGATTATTATTATCACTTTTGAATGGTAGGCTACAACCATAGCTGGAAAAGCAGGATGCTATAAGTCCAGGGGCCCCAACAAGGAAAATAGCCCAGTGAGGAGAGGAAACAAAGGAAAATAAAATATTCTAAGTTGAGTAACAACACTAAAATAGATATTTCCTAAACACACTACATATACTTTAACAAAACAAGAGGAAGAAAAATTAGATAGAAAAGTGTGCCCGAGTGTACAGAGGCTATGGCACCACCCAAGAATAGAGAACAATGGTTTGATTTTGGAGTGTCCTTCTCCTAGAAGAGCTGCTTACCATAGCAGCAGCTAAAGAATCTCTTCTACCCTTACCAAGAGGAAAGTAGCCACTGAACAATTACAGCGCAGTGGTTAACCCCTTGGATGAAAAAAAAAAGTGGTTTGTTAACCTCAGCGTTATCAGGTGTATGAGGACAGAGGAGAATCTGTATGGAATAGGCCAGACTATTCAGTGTATGTGTAGGTAAAGTGAAAGAACCGTAACCAGAGAGAAGGATCCAATGTAGTATTGTCTGGCCAAAGGACCCCATAAATCTCTAGCAGTAAGTATCTCAACGGGGGGCTGGTGCCCTGGCCAACCTACTACCTATTTTTTATTAAATTAAATGGTAACGACACTAATATACCAAAATCACCTTCCATAGAAAATAAATTCAATGTCTTATCGTAAATATATGAAATAAGGACAATGACGTGACGTCATAGGAGTATCAACCGTCACTAATTCATGATTGATTGATTAATTTGAGGTTTTCTGGCATCCTGGCATCTATCACTAATTTCATGACTTCGTCGACAACCAAACTTTAGTGTTCAGCGAAAGAACAAACTTTGAAAAACGCCATAGTCTTTATGCTTTTATGAAGCAGAACACTATCTCAGTCATTGGTAGTTAGTGATGTTATGATTGCTGTTGGAGATTAATGGTTTTGGTGTTCAATGACACTTACGTCATATCTACTTTTCTGTTTCACAGGTCAATACTTCTGTAATTTTTTCTTTAAATGGAGTGTCTGCAGTCGTCAGTTAAATCCAGCATATTTTCATAATTATTATTAATGATATAATTTCTAGAGAAATGTATATAGAATTCTAAAAACTCTTTTATGGAGTGGCTCCTTTTCGTGAACTATCGTACTTCAACAATTGCTTTAGAAGCTCATGTTGTAAGCTACCCAAGGATCAAGGACTCAACTGAACTGAAAGAAAAATTTAGATTTATTCTATGTTTTCCCCCCTAGAATTATAATATCTGTAATAAAAGAGAAACCATACAATGATATATATAACATGTGATGGAAAAAACATGTCAACTAAAAATAAATAATTTTAAGTACATATTAGAAGTAGTGGACTGTAGAAATAGGAAACATGAGAACGTTGAGCGATACATATTTGCATATATAAAATTGTTAATACATGCTTAATTTTGATTACGGCCCTAAAATTAACGTCTTTACCCATTGCTCCATTATTTTACAGAGGTGGAAATTATCCACTTAAGAGTATATCTAAAGTTTTTGTAAAACACTTGACGTATGATTAAATTTTATTATTTACGGCAAAAACTAATTTAAAACTTGTCTTATAATATTACACAGAACAGCACTGAACTGTCATAATCTTATATTTTTGTATGCTGACAATGTAATGAACCATCGATGTTTTGTTCGTCCAGACGTTATCAAGATATTTCAGTCTTATTTCATGGCACCAAGTCTACAGTTTCAACCTTTCTTAAAAGTCAAAACTTCGTGTGACCCTCTCTCACGAGTTAAAGATTTGAATAGTTTTTTTTTTTCTCTACGGTTGAGGTAATGTCGACAAAGCTGGGGAATTATCGAATAATTCTAACAACAAAAGGAAAAGATCATCAAGCACATCCAGGATTGTTGGGTCCAGTTTCTGTAGTCTTTGACTTTATTTTTGACTTATATCCTGTGGGAGAATCATGCCTTCATCAAATTATCGTTCCGAAATGTTCAGAATGTTTAAAAAAATAGCCCCTATAGTTTATAAATATTTTAATTATGTCATTTTGAAAATACGTTTTTATAGCATTCCAAATATGAAGCTATATTTTGGGCTTTTAAAACAACTTTACACATAAGTTTGTTTATTGACAACGAACCTCTATTTAGAATAATGTTGAAATATAAGATCGGAAAAATTACACAAGATATTTTAGTTTAGTCCTTTTTCTTATTACCTGTATCACCGTTTTCTAACTATACTAGCATCTTTAAACATGAAACTATCAACTTTCTGATTTACTTACATTTCTACATACTCCCAAAACTAGATATTACTACTATGAGATTCAGGGCCTCTGTAACACGGTTTCTTCGCAATAACTTTTTTTCTATGAATTTCATAAATATAACACTTAATCAGAATGCACATTATATCTACACATAAATTTTGACTATATTCTGCATTACGTAGGTTGAATACATTTGGTACTTTCTTAAGTAAAAGTGACGATTTTTGAAGACGGGCCAACTTACTCAGAGAAAAGGTTTCGAACGCACTCGTTACGTAACTTATGACGGCATTTCTTCTCTCTTTCTCGATCGATGATTGGCTATACGTAACGAAGGCTATACCTCTGCCAACAATAACACAAAAGTGTAAATAAAAGCAAAGCAGTACACCTTTATGAACTCTGAAACCTCTCCACTGAGAATTGTCATAATAAACAAACGAACAAAATATGTTAATAAATACAAAAACACTTCGATTATAGGTCTAACTCCCAGAATAAGTTTCCTAAGAAATTACAGGCTACTTTATAGGTCACAATCAGATTGACAAGGTGTATGGATTAGTTGGTAATTTTCAAAAACGTAGTAGACCAGCTTGATTTGATAACTGCTATATCCAATGTCCAGTAATTTTTATTTATTGTCTAGCTACCTACGTATTTACTGTAAAAAAGAAAAATAAATAAATAAATAACTGGTACCATATTTTGGCTTTAAACCTTCACCAGTAATTGTCGTCAGAATGATGACTTCACGAGGCTCCACCCACTTTGGCCTCGTTGTAATTCAGGATAACACTGAAGGCTATCATGGGCATTGTTGGATTAGAAAATTTAAATTCTGGCTAAAAAAATAATTTTTCGAATAGTTGTAAGAAGTGGTAAATGATCCTCAAGGATCCCAGCAGTTGGCCTAAACGTTTAATTCATGTATAGTACTGTTACGGCACTACTGCTACAGTAGAGTAGTATTACTACGGTAGCACAAACACCCCACCCACATTTATGTATCGTTCCGCCATTCATAAAGTCTTTGTCATATTCTTTCACTGTGCAATAAACCATGGCCTCCTCGGAAATTAGGTTTAACTTTAGATGATAGGTTATTTCATTAAGCTGACAAATTATAGCAACTGGGTATGTTATTGCCGATGTTGAAGCTAAATAAAAAGTATGGTATCATTCCTTCATTGCATTATCATCTTTACTACTATTTGTTTTGCTACATGTAGTAATTATTTTAAAGGATAAATGAAATATGTTCACTTCACTTCTATAAATTACCATTAGATGTACAAATAAAACTGCTAAAACTATTCAGGATTTATTTATAAAATGCAGTCATGCCCAAAACATAGCTAACACGGTTAGTCTGATGGAGATTTTAGCACAAAAATCTTATTTTAACAAAAATAGTTATATAAAGACTGTTTACATACAATCCCTCTCTTTCTCTCTCTTTTGGTGGCATAGTGAATAGTTAATAGAAATGTTCAAAAGCCTGAATGACATTACAAGTATTATAATCCTGTTACGCTAAATACAAATCAGACTATAAACATTGGATTTAAACTAGAAACTGAATAATTACCTATTCAGGCTATAGTAAATATGGCCACGGGCTTTCTCTTGACTGTATAAAGTTGCAAGTCGTAAGACAAATGCAGTTTTGCAACCACGGGGGCAATTCCAAATCCTGTGAGCCATTCTTGACTGTTATGGGTTTCAGAGCCGATGGAAGAAGTTGAATGGGTGTCTGGTGGATGGGCGGGGCAAAATTTTGTCAAAAGGTGTTTACATTGCTTTCGTAGTGAATGTTTTCGACTCTTGGCTCGTTATCACTGGCCATTTTTACTCTATAAAAATTAAAACTATTGTGTTTAGGTTATTGATAATGCTGACAAAATTTGTGTGTGGTTGTAAAATATACATATGTCAACTTTCAGCTACATCCGATGCTTTGATAAGGAGCAAAGTCCAAAAAACCGTGTTACAGAGGCCCTGAATCTCATAGTAGTTTCCTTATTTCTCACGACTCGTTATATCAGTATCCATGGAACTTTTGAAACAATTTGTTACATGAAATTAAAAGACAGAAATTGTAACGTGCTGAGATTTGTTTCACAAATGAATATCCATCCAGAATACACTGTCATAAATCTTATCAGAAAACCTTAAATGCACAATCTGTTGACATGCTACCTGGAAACTTAAAACAATATGCTGATGTAAATCTGCACTGTGGGATGTTATCATATTAAACTGTTGAACAACTCACCTACATTACGTATGTGAGACAGCGTGTCATTATTTGCGTTACATAATCATCTGTTAACTTAAATTTCCAAGAGGAATATATCCAATCGAACTGTAAAACACTTTGAAATGATTGAAATAATCATTAGACACTTTGTACACACACTGAGAACCAGTTTTCAGCTGACTGTGAGATAAGTTACGTCAGTTTATATATAGACGGAAAATACTTGTACATACATTCAGCTGCTCCAGAGGTCAGATGGCATACCTAGTTTTGCCCTTACTACCAGTAAGGCTGTAATGGTCTTGCGATAGTTTCCGCCCGAGGCCCACTTCGTTAAACGGTTCACAGAAGTGAAAATTATTTTAAGCGTGAACTAACTGATTTGCATACGTCAGAATTCAACGTATGTAGAGCGATATTAGTCAATGATTCCTACAAATAAACATACCGCAGCACTGCCTAAATAAAAACATTACATAAATTCGTTTACATTATGATACATCTTACTAAATCTTGTATTGTGAATTGTATACACACACGCACGCACACACACACACACACACACACACACACACACACACACACACACATATATATATATATATATATATATATATATATATATATATATATATATATATATATATATATATATATATATATATATATATATATATATATATATATATATATATATATATATATATATGGTTAGTCTAATCTCTTCAACTGAAAGGCCCAGAACCATTACAAAATATTTTCATATTTTACACACCAGATCTCTACTGATTTCTCTTATTGTCTACAAATGGAATCTGATACTTGAAATTCCATTATTAAAGTTTGTTCTCTTATTGATGCCGGTAAGAGCATTTTCAACCGGAGGATAGAAATAACATCCCATTTGTGTCTTAACAAAAAGTGTATCTAAAATAATGATAAGTAAAAGATTCTCTCAGATTTCTAGTACTTTCCTTTATTATATTAACGGTAAAATATATAAAAGATCACAAAAAACTACAAACAACATGAAAAAAGAAGCAATGATTTCATGGAAATACAGTAATAAGACAATAGATATAAACACAAGTAGAAGCAAGAATGAACACGATGATCCAAAATAGATAAAAAAAAAAACTGTTAAATAAAGAGAAAGATATAATAAAAATAAATGAAAATTAAACTGACCAATTATTTTTGAAAGATAAAAAGGAAAAATATATATAATACTTTATTTGATCATATTTTTCAATTCAAATTTTACTCAAAAATTCTGCTTCCTTGTGTCTCTTCTAAAATTTGTGCGATATTTCAGCTCGACCTACTTTTTTCTTTCTCGGGTTTGAGTTATGCACACGGATATCTGGAACTTGAAGAACTGTATGATTTTTACCGGATGGTTTGAGGCTCTCTAAGTAACTAAGTTAGAATCCAAAATAGTTTAATTGAAGGTTGATGAATTCATATTAAATCGCACAATTTCACTGATCAAGATATTGTTTATGTGGTCACACTGCAGTTTAATTTTTTTCCTAAAAAGGATTTGAGGGATGCATTATCATGCAAAAATAGCTCCTCACACCTTTTAACACCTTATCGTGCCTTCTTTGTTATTGATTACCGCTCCCATCAGACGCCTAAGATCACCCGCAAGTTTCTGAAATATCCTGGAACCTACGACAAGCTTGAAGCCATCGACTCTCATGGCAGATATAAAAGAAAAGGATAGAAAGATATTATCCTCGATTTTCCCCTTATTCGAGCCTTCTCTGCTCCTTCAGCTGTAAGACAATTGAGGTAAGTGGATCTCGAGAATAGAAGAAGAGAATAGATAAGAATTTCCTACATTTCCCAGGATTCTTCCTATTCTTTTTCTTCATCAAGTCGAGATCTCCGAAGAACAAAATTAGGTTGGATTATTTGGAATCTAATTCTAATTCCTTGTCTTTGTTCCATTACTTTTTGCAGATCTCAAAGTTGAGGTTTTCCCTTTTTGCATATCTTATTTTCTTTGACTTAATTCCTCTGATATTTAATAAATAAAATACTTTTGGGTAAATACATATTCGTTGATTATATTTCATAATTTTATTTGCGTCTACCCTAAACAACCAAAAGATTTCATGTTGTATTCAACAAAGAAGTAATGTGCCATATATAGATCCTGAAAACTTAAATGTTGTATGTAATATATAGACCAAACGACTTAATACTGTAAGAAAAAGTAACATACCATATATAGACCCTGATTATTTAATGCTGTATGCAAAGCAAAAATAACCAGCTACATAGAGACTCTGTGACTTAATGTTCTATGCAACAGAGGAGCAATATGCTATGTATGGACCCTGAAGACTCCATGTTGTTTGTAACCAAGAAATAACGTGATACGTATTTATTCAGGTAACATGCTGGTGTATGTAACAAAGAGGCAATGAGTGTAAAACGAAAAAAGAAAGGTTGCATTGCAGGAGTGTTGCTTTGCATTGCGGCTGTGTCAGTCTGTCATTGAGGTGGGAGAAAATCAGTTTTTGAAAGGAGCTCTGACCTTTGTTGTCTGGCTTTATTTGAAGTTTGCATTGGGAATTCTGATGAGGTTAGAGAGAGAGAGAGAGAGAGAGAGAGAGAGAGAGAGAGAGAGAGAGAGAGAGAGAGAGAGAGAGATTTTCTTAGGATATTTTTTAAAAGATAAGAATACTAAATACGGAAATAGTAAACAATAATAAAGCAGGAAAAGAAAAAACAAACAAAATGAAGTCACTTGTATGTTACTAGTGACAAAATAGAAATATTATGGTTTTCTTCCTAATAGAAATTCTTAATTTTAATGAGCTTTCATAACTAGCTAGTTTCGTTATATGACGCTCTTGTACGTTTTAATTACATATTTATACGCTCTCTCTTTGCTATTCCTCTTTGATGTGTGAATATTGAATGTCTCATGTTATTCATGTTGCTAATTATGCTCGATTTTGATGTTAAATGTTATTTCTTAATATTGACTTTCGGGATGAAATGTTTGAAGTGTAGCGCCAGCTTACAGTTGGAACATTCGATATGTGATGCCTTTACTTTGTTCCTTTAAAAAAAAAAAAAAAAAAAAAAAATAGAGATTCTATCTTGCATGTAATGGTAAAGTAGTTTTTGTAATAAATGGATTTTTCTTTAACTTTTATACAATGTATATTCTTCTTCACCCAAGTGGTTAACTACTGCACTGTAATTGTACAGTGGCTATTTTCATCTTGGTAAGGGTAGAAGAGACTCTTAAGCTATGGTAAGCAGCTCTTCTTGGAGGACGACACTCCGAAATCTAAACATTGTTCTCTAGTCTTGGGTAGTGCCACAGCCTCTGTACCATAGTCTTCCACTGTCTTGGGATGGAGTTCTCTTGCTTGTGAGTCCACTCGGGCACGCTATTCTATCTAACTTCTCTTTTTCTTGTTTTGTTGAAGTTTTTATAGTTTATATAGGAAATATTTATTTTAATGTTGTTACTGTTTTTAAAATATTTTCTTTTTCCTTGCCTCCTTTCCTCATTTGGCTATTTTCCCTGTTGGGGCCCCTGGGCATATCATCCTGCTTTTAAAACTAGGGTTGTAGCTCAGCAATTAATAATAATAATAATAATAATAATAATAATAATAATAATAATAATAATAATAATAATAATAATAAAAGATGAATTTAAAGGTTGGTTTATGTTAATGAAAACAGGTCAAACCCAAGACATGAATTGACATGTCTGGGGAGTTTGGCCTGCAGTGGAGATACGGCTGAATTTATTGTTGTTGTTGTTGTTGTTATGATGTACTGAGCAGACTGATTTTATTTGAATATACATATGAATGCTTCAGAAATCCTAAGCTATATTACATGAGTCTTCAAATGTATTATTAGCATTTTTTAAAAGTCCTAAATAGAAACACAATTCATCCAGTCCTATTATTCCTTTTCCGGAACATTCTCTGGAATACAGGAAATGGAATACCCTAAAAAGAACAGGTAAATGAATCCTGATTTTTGCATCAGAAGACCCTCAAATCATATGAAGCATATTTCGACTGGGAAGCTTTTGTTTACTCTGAAACGGGACGGAAAACCAATTAGAAAACCCGGTGAACCATCTCTCTCTCTCTCTCTCTCTCTCTCTCTCTCTCTCTCTCTCTCTCTCTCTCTCTCTCTCTCTCTCTCTCTCCTCCGTTTCTCTAACCTCATCAGAATTCACAATGCAAACTTCAACTAAAGCGAGCCAACAGAGGACAGAGCTCCCTTCCTAAACTGATTTTCTCCCACCTCAATGACAGACAGACACAGCTGCAATGCAAAGTAAAACTCCAGCAATGCAACCTTTCTTTTTTTCGTTTTACGCTCATTGCCTCTGTTAAATATACCATCAAGTTACCTGAGTCAATATGTACCACGTTATTTCTTGGTTACAAACAACATCGAGTCGACAGGGTCCATATATATAGCACGTTACTCTGCTGCATGCAACATTAAGTCGGAGGGTCTATATATAGTTCGTTATTATTGCTTTGCATACAGCATTAAATAATCAGGGCCTATACACTGTACGTTACTTTTTTTCTTATAGTATTAAGTCGTTAGGTCTATATATTATATACAACATTTAAGTTTTCAGGATCTATATATGGCACATTACTTCTTTGTTACATACAATATTAAGTATTCTGGATATATATATTGTGCATGTTACTTCTTGACTTATTTGTTGTATACAACATTATGTTATTAGAGTTATTTGTTGCAAACAGATGTAAGTAGTTTTTGTTGAAAACAGTATAAAATTTTCTGGTTGTTTATGGTGGACACAAATAAAATTATGAAATATAATCAACGAATGTGTGTTTACCCAAAACTATTTTATTTAATAAATATCAGAAGAATTAAGTCAAGGAAAATAAGAGATGCAAAAAGGGAAAACCCCAAACTTTGAGATTAACAAAAAGTAATGGAACAAAAACAACGAATTAGAATTAGATTCCAAATAATCCAACTGAATTTTGTTCTTCGGAGATTTCGACTTGATGAAGAAAAGGAATATGAAGAATCCGGGGAAATGGAGGAAATTCTTATCTACTCTCTTCTTCTATTCTCGAGATCCACTTACCTCAATTGTCTTACAGCTGAGGGAGCAGAGAAGGCTCGAATAAGGGGAAAATCGAGGATAATATCTTTCTATCCTTTTCTTTTATATCTGCCATGAGAGTCGATGCTCTTAAGCCTATCGTACACTATTAAAAATTTGCCGTATAAAAACGGTAAAAATGCTGGAATAAATGTTGCCATGCATTTACCATTTTAAAAACAGGTTTATTGACGTGATTAAGTGATATTATGGTCACCAAGCCGTATAAGTTAATAACAAAGTAAGGTAAACTTACGGGCCCCAATAATTTACTGAGATGCGGCTGAGAACAGTATATTTTTATGTAGAATTTTCGATTAAAATCACGGCTTTTTTAACACTGTAGGTCCTGGGATATTTCAGAAACTTTCGGTTGACCTTAGACGTCTGATGCGATCGCCAATGGGTAATAAACTGGCACAGTAAGTGTTAAAATGTATGAGGAGTATTATTTACATCGTTTTGGGGAACTGTGAAACTGCAGTGTGTTCTAATGGGAAATATCCTTATTAGTGAAATTTTTCGATTCAATATGACCCCAAGAATCTTCAACTAAACCGTTTTGTATTCTAAATCAGTTAGCAGTCCTCAAGTCAGGATACAAAGAATATATACCAAGTTGCATTACTTCTCTTGTGTTTACGTCAGCATCCAGTAAGTTCCAGATATATGTGTGCATAACTCAATCACAAGAAACATACGAGTAGGTCAAGCTTAGAAATCGCACATATTTTAGAAGAGAAACAAGGTAGCTAATTTTTTTAGTAACATAAGATATTGATAAATATATTCAAGTAAAGTACGAAATATCATTCTCTTTTTTTTCTTTCAAAATTAATTAATCTGTCTAATTTTCGTGTAATTTTAAGATTTATTACTCTTCATTTAAGAGATTGTCATCCATTTTTTTATCATCGCGTTCATTTTTGCTTTTTCTTGTGCTTTTGTCCCTATCTTATTACTGCATTTCCATTAAATCGTTGATTCTGATTGTATCAGTTTAGGGTTTTTTTGCCATCATTTTATATCTTTATCTTTCATACTATAAAGGCTAAAGTACTAGAAATTTTTGAGAATCTTTTACTTGTCACTATTTCAAGTATACTTATCTTTAAGACACACATGAGATGTTATTACTGTCCTCCGCCTCAAAATGCTCTTACCGGTATGAATAAGAAAACAAACTTTGGTAATGGAATATCAATTATCAGATTCCCTTTATAGAATGCTATGAGAAAAATCAATAAGGAACTGGTTTGTGAAATATAGAAATATAAAAGTGTTTTGCAACGGATATCATTTTCATAGAATAGCATACTAAAATTGTCTTACTTTTGAATTAAATTTATCCTGCAAAGAATAAACGAACTGTTTAAAGAATAAAGTGAGCAGCGTAGAGAAGAAAAGGCAGTTATTCTGAGAAAAAACATAATAAGA
>NC_090738.1:102474731-102489731 GCF_036898095.1 Palaemon carinicauda
AAAATATGTTAGAGTTGGTGCAATGTAAGATTGAGAAATGAGAGAGCCAGGTAAGATGAGGCAACAATTAAAATACAGAAGGTAATGACCGAAGAGAGGCTACAAAGAAATTTTATGACTGCTCATAGAGTATCTCGTTTAAAGGTTTTAAAGTTCACTCATGAGTGGCAGAGGCAAGGGACAGTGACATTTCTCTAGCAAGCAGGACAATGCCCTGGAGACTGACCATATATTATATGATCAGCACCCAAGCCCCGTCTCCACATAAGGTATGACCAGGGAGGGCCAGACAGTGGCTGCTGATGACTTAACAAATAGACCTATAGGCTTCCCCAAACCCTCAACCTTAGCTCACAATCAGGCCACAATAACTCCAGATGATGTTCGTGATGAAGATTCAATGTGCAAATATACCGATATTCCCAGAAGCTTAGAAAATTCGAAGAATATACTAATTATTGGATATATAACGTATTTTGTTCCTGGGTTACATTTTTCCTTTGTTTAAAGGCCTATGTAACGAGCTATCTCATTGGTTTAAACCAGCAGTTCCCAAAATGGGGGTAATCTCCCACTGGTGGGAAATTTAAAGCTACCGGGAGGGAAATTATTACACTACCTATTAGCATTAAAAAATCTCAGAGAGAGAGAGAGAGAGAGAGAGAGAGAGAGAGAGAGAGAGAGAGAGAGAGAGAGAGAATATATGCTAGAAGTAACTATATGTTTATCACAGTGTTTGAACACTTTGAAAATAAATTAGAAAATAGTCACGGTGCGTTTTGACTACCTGTTCCTTCATAGTAATGAAAGGGGAAATCTAGATGATTGAACTGGGTTTAAAGGGTAAATGAAAAAAAAAAAAATTGGAAATCACTATTATAACTTGAATAGTTCGGCCCTTGAAAAAGGAACAAAGGAAGATTAAAAAAGAAAGACGTCAAAAGCATCATAATGATTCATAAATTTTACAGATTCTTCTATAAGCATTAATAGAAATGTTTTCTATTTTGGAATGAAGTGCAAAAAACTTCCCTCCAAATTCTTTCTCGTATCATTTTAGATATGAAGAGGGAATTTTAACACCTACTCATTGAACTTATAAATTCGAAGAACTTGTTGCAAAATGGCGCCGAAATTGTTTAAATCGCTCCTTGAGGGGGAAAGAAAATGTGATGCTATTTCAAACAGAACGCGAATTTTGCCTGCGTTTATCGCATGAACTTCGCGAAATATTTGGTAGATAACGCCAGGGAAAATTTCCTATTTCTCTCTCGGAAAAACGGCTGCATTATGAGACTTTAAAAGCCGTGTAACATAAACGAAACCTTTCAAGGCTGAGATGAAGAATGGGACTTCATTTTCTCCTATTTAGGGATCTGTAAATATCCTTTTCTCGCTTGACCTTCAATATGGAGGGAACTTTTACTTCGATTTCATATGCTACTCTTGATTCTTTGAGGTTTAGGTTTAAAGGTTTAAAGGCCGCTCATGAATGGCACAGACAAGGGACCGTGACATCGCCCTATCGAGCAGGGCAATGCCCTAAAGACTGACTATATACACATATGATCAGCGTCCAAGCCCCTCTCCACCCAAGCTTGGACCAAGGAGGGCCAACCAATGGCTGCTGATGACTCAGCAGATGGACTTATAGGCTCCCCCTTCCACCCACCCCCTTAGCTCACAAGGATGGTGAGGTTGCAGCAGTCAAAGGAACTAATGAGTTTGAACGGGACTTGAATAGAAAAAAAATTATTGAAATATTATGAAAAAGGCTTTTAGAAGAAAATACAATAAGATAGAGACAGGATTTTTAAACATTAAATGAAAGTAATTTAAAATGGCTTTGAATTTAATTTTTAGCAAAACACAACAAGTAATTGCCATCATTTTGATTTCTGGATGAACCCCCTGTGAAGTAAAACAAACTTTCATAAGATTAGTCTCTTCACACCCATACACAGAACAGTAATATTATTTTAGATATAAAGAACCAAGAATATGTACAACGTGATTTTTCATTTCATATTTGCAAACAAATAATAGTTAATTTTCAATCATGAAAAATTAAAAGTTCTTCAAAAAGGATTTGGGTGGCCTACTGGAAATGTCCTTGTTCATGTTCGAACTAGAGATTAAGGTTATGGTTAATTCTGTCGACCTTTTGCTCGACCTTGACCTTGACATTTGACGTAGAAATTTCAAAATTGAATCACTTCCAAGTCTCAACATAACTATTAATCCCTGAAAGTTCCACTACTCTATGAGTATAATTAAAGTCAGGAAGTTGTTCAAAAACAAAAACAAGAGACAAAGGGAGAAACAGAGGTGAAAACATAACCTCCTGCCAACTTGGTTTGTAGTGGTAATAATAGCTTGATTACCCAGGTATGATACGCCACAAAATTATACATTTACGTCTGCTCCACTCATCAAGATTATTTCATATTCATCTTTGGAGACTATTTTGCAAAAGAAAACTAACAGAAATCAGGTGTACACGATGAAGCATCTCGGGAAAATCTATGTTGCATCATCAGCGATGATGAATTATCCGGAAAATTTTCCCTTTTCATTTTCTTTGTTTTTTAACAAAAGAAATTCAGAGTCCATTTATCTTCAACACCTGGAGTCTTTCTCGTCGGGCATGTGTTTCTTAATTGCTCTTCCCGTCTCTCTCTCTCTCTCTCTCTCTCTCTCTCTCTCTCTCTCTCTCTCTCTCTCTCTCTCTCTCTCTCTCTCATATTTTAAAGTATTTGTGATCAGAATGTTTTATTCAATGTCCTTAATATTTACCCTATAAATTCAATTTAAAATTGAATTCACTGATGCATTTAACTTGTATAGCCATAAAAATTATGTTAAAAATTTCTAGAATTTGCAGTCCAAGTATCGATAGATTTTTAAGAGACTTAAAAACCAAACCAAAGCCTGTTCTAGTCTTGCGATTTTGTTTTTAACTTCTGCTTGCTCCATGAATGTTAATCTAGCAAATACTATGACACAGCATGCAGATGATGCTACTCTTAATGGAGTGAATCATTCCCTTTAAATGCAAGTTTTATACAGAGAAGTGAAGCAGTTCAACCAGTGGTGTCGATAGTAGGATATTCGCTACACAAACAAAACAAAGGTATCTTTAAGGAGCTGAACTAGTACTATGTTCCTATATGATTTACCTTGCATAGACACTTCAATTGAAGGTTCCTTCTGAATATGGGATTTTATATTCAACTCCTTATATAACTATTCTTTTTCATAGCAATTTACATAAATCTTTTAAAAGGCAGCATAAGAATATCATATGCTTGGCGTTTTAATGCTTACAAAAGACATGAAGTAAGAACAGGAAGCAAGAACAGAAAGATAACAAAACGTATTAAGACGACAATAAAAGGTACATGCCTTTTATCGTAACAAGTCAAAGGTCTAATATAACAGCAGCACAAACATACTCACCCAAATTAATACATATTAATAATTCTACTATGATTCCAAATCAGAAAACCCGAGAAAAATAACATTTCCATGTTCCCTGCCTGAGAGGTAATGGGTTATAAACATGAGAGAGAAGCAGTTGAGTCAGAGCTATAGCAAATGTAAATGGATATCCCCACTTTTAATTAAATGAAATCTTTATCATATAGATTTTATGGCAATGTTTACTCTCCCTTTATCAAAATCTTCCTCTTGATTTGATAAATCCTTTTGGAAAATGATTGTGGCAACCCTCGTACCTAATTGTTTGGCTAAATTAGTTTACCCTTGGTGATGAAATCTCTCTCTCTCTCTCTCTCTCTCTCTCTCTCTCTCTCTCTCTCTCTCTCTCTCTCTCTCTCTCTCTGTCATATATATATATATATATATATATATATATATATATATATATATATATATATATATATATATATATATATATATATATATATACGTATATATATATATATATATATATATATATATATATATATATATATATATATATATATATATATATATGTATATATATACATATATATATATATATATATATATATATATATATATATATATATATATATATATATATATATATATATATATGTATATATATATATATATATATATATATATATATATATATATATATATATATATATATATATATATATATATATATATATCACAAGAACAAATGAATTCCAAGTGGATATATATTCCCAAGGTAGAATTTGGTATTAAATGCCATTTGTGGGTGATATTTACACACACACACATATATGTATATATATATATATATATATATATATATATATATATATATATATATATATATATATATATATATATATATATATATATATATATATATATAGATATTAAATTACTATATCTGTAATAGAATGTACCCTTGCTCTTAATATTCCTGGTAATATGAAAGAGGATCGAGAAGTAAAATGTCATACGTATGGATGCTCTATACAGCCCTAAGCGTTTTCTGTAGATGGGGGGGGGGGGTTTGAAGGGAAATGATGTCCCTAGATTGGAAAGGAATGTCTGAGCGATGAGCTTATTGGCTATTAAACCCAAGTGTCCTATAGAGACAAATATGTTTGCATAAAGAGTTCTGCTTTATAGAAAATACAATGATCATTAATAGGAGTGTCTCTCTTCCGCTCTCTCGGTTCCATGGATATTATTATTATTATTATTATTATTATTATTATTATTATTATTATTATTATTATTATTATTATTATTATTATTATCATTCAATAACCTGTTTGGTGTAGGCGTACATGTGTCTTCTTCAATTGCACAAAAAAATGGCTAATTGAGAAAGTTTTTCACGATTTTTGGTGATCAATCTTTTATGGATAAGTGTTTTAATTCTTTCATTTTACCTTGTTTCGAGTATTGTCCTCCTGTCTGGTCTTCAGCTGCTGATTCTCATCTTAATGTATTGGACAGGAACTTACGGTCTATTAAATTTCTTATCCTAACTAGATATCAATCTATGGAACCATCGTTCAATTAGTTCTTTATGTATGTTGCATAAGATATTTTATAATTTTGACCATTCTTTACACTCAGATCTTCCCGGACAGTTCCATTCTCTTCGTAATGCTAGACATTCAGTTAATTCTAATAATCAAGCCTTCTCCATCATGAGGCTCAATACTACACAGTGGAACGATCTTCCTAATCGGGTTGTTTAATCAGTAGATATTCAAAATATGAAACTCGCAGCAAATGCGTTTATGTAGAACAGGCTTACATAATTCCTTATACAGGTTATATATTAAATATCTGTTTAAATTTTGTTAATGTTTTTAAAATATTCTATTTTAGTTTTTCATTAATTCTTATAGTGTTTACTTATTACCTTATTTCCTTTCCTCACTAGGCTATTTTTCCCTGTTGGAGCCCTTAGTCTTATGGCATCTTGCTTTCAACACTAGCCATAAAGATCAACTATACAGTCTCGCCTGAGGCCAAAGTCAACTAAGATGTGAAAGGAACTTGGAGGCCTGACGAGAGGCCTGCACTAGAGACTCGAGCCAAGGATATACACTTACGATGTAGATTTTGATAAATATATACAATATAAGTTAGAAAGCATTTGATGATATATATATATATATATATATATATATATATATATATATATATATATATATATATATATATATATATATATATATATATATATATATAGATACCAATACTCACCCACACGGCTAACACACGCGCTCACACACACACATACACACACACACACACACACACACAAAATCACTTTCCAAAACAGAAGAACAACGGAATAAGTTAATTTACAAGCTACTGATCTAAGTGATTGATTAAATAATTGAAGTAACTACCCATAGTCAATTCTTTTTAGTGAGGCCGATTTGCACCGACTCGCAGGGGTGCCCTTTTAGTTCGGAAAAGTTTCCTGATCGCTGATTGGTTGGACAAGATAATTCTAACCAATTAGATAGCAGGAAACCTTTCCCGAGCTAAAAGGGCACCCCTGCGAGTATATGCAAATTTGCCTCGATAAAAAAAAAAATTGACTATAGTTAGCTGCTTAATATTATTCTAAAGTAACCAGTTAACTTTCATCAAAATTGAAATGTTTTGTCACACTGTCCTCTTGATTAATTGTCCTACCGACAATTTTTTTTTTTTTTTTTTTTTTTTTTTTTTTTTTTTTTTTTTTTTAGTACTTCGACAGTTTGTATTTCGACAGTTTGTCTTTCGACACATTGTTCAACTCCCATAAAATACAGTCTTCATGCTTATGTTAGATTTCGAATGTTCTACTGGACTTTTATGAGTCTAACTTTCCACGTAATTAATTACTACAATTAAATCTTCAGATGTAGAATAGGTCTATTTGAATCTCTAGTTAGGCTTTTTGATAGTGTTTAGCTCTAAACAGTCTTGTTATCGGATACTCTTTGCAACATTATCTCTGATTTTTATCATTTTATAAAAAGTTATGAATTTATACCATCGTTCTGTTTCATTCCTGCTCCAGGGTAACGCTTCGTAAGTGCATTAAACGTAATACTAGACTTATTTTGCCCTTGTAATATCTATCTGATAAAGAACCCGAGTATTTTCGGATTTAGCTAGAAAATAATGTCATAATATTTTTCTTCACTTTTAAGAAATTTTGCTTTTTGATTATAAAATTCATGAAATTTTTCAAAGCTTAGTCGGAAGAATAAAATTCCATTGGATGTTGTAGAGGTTTGGTAACTTATAGTAAATTAAGAGACACAATCCATAGACCCCTAATTCGAGCCTCGCTTTTAGCCTAATAGTCTTCATTAAAGAACATAACTTGAACTAGGGTCGGACAGGGGGTGGGGGGGATGGGGGGGGCATGTGGTTGTTATTTCTGAGGTACTGGAAGTGACTTCTGCCATGTCTTGTCTATTTCTAACTTGGTTGATCATATGTATATATGTTGAATATGAGCTACTTTTAAACTTTTAGATAACATCATGAACACTTATAAGTATGACAGAGTGTTACACACGCGCAAAGACAACCATACACTACATACTGTACACTGTATGTATACACATTCGTATATATATACATCCAAACTTTTTTTCCTTAGAAAAAAAATATATATAGATGCCAAACTGGGACGGTTTTGCTATTTTGATCTAGCTAAACATATACTAGCACGGGCTTGTGCTAGCCAAAGAGTAATTCCTTCTGTAAAAAGGATTTGACTTTCAATTAAAATTTCTTTATTAGAATTACTGGAGGTAGATTAGGGATAGTAGCTAGCCCAAATCTAAGAAATAAGAACATGTAGGAAAAGGAAAATATTTATCATAATTGGATCAGTTAGTGGATAGCATAAATCAACAGTGCCCCTTTTTTATTTCGCCCATGAATGGCAGAAGAAAGGGATACTGACATTGTTCTCGGACACATATGGTCAGCACCGAAGACCCCTTTTCATTCACGGTAGGACCAGGGAGAGTCAGGCAATGGCTGCTGATGATTCAGCAGGTAGACCTATAAAGGCTCCCCAAAATCCCCCATCCTTAGCTCACAAAGATGGTGAGGTTGCAGACTGTACAAAAAACTATAGAACTTGAGCGGGACTCGAACCCCAGTCTGGCAGATTGCAAGGAAGGGATGTTTCCAATTGGCTACCACAACGATAGAATTCACTAGGTGGATGCAATAGATACAGGGTTTCGGTCCTTAGTTAAAGGCGGCCGAGGAGTGAATAGAAATAAATGGAAAAACTTTCTAAATCTTTACGCTGAATTTATCCCCTAAACGACATTAAACAGTTGTTCAACACTAAGACATAAAAGACTTTAGATTCCCAATAACAATGAGCCTTAGTAAAACGACCGTAATGCAAATATGGGTTTAAGACATCTGCTCTCAACCAGTGGAACAATAATCCTTAATTACACTTAATTACGCAGCCAAGGGTGTAATTAAACTAAGAAACCAAGGATGGAATCGCAGCAATTGCACCAACATAATCGTATCAATTCATCGTAGCGAGAAGATTGCCGTGTTTGATCTACAACATGTTTGTCTGAAAGCCGTGTTTGCTGATAAAGCGACTTGTTTGCTATATGAATGTTGATAAAACCTATTTTTGATAACTTGTCTTCGAGTCATGGCGGTTTGAAAATAGTTTTACCAATACTTTTTATAAACTTCTACTATGAATATTATTTCTAATTCAATAGAGCATGTTTGTGTTTTGTTATCAATAGAGGAAAGCTAATTTTAAACTTGGTTTGATTTTTTTTGCTAATGAATTCTGAATATGTTTTAATTTTCTAAAAGTAGGAGTATGATAATCAATCTCTACTTATATTCTGCTCTATATCTGAAGTCCTCAGTCAGAATACTGAAAGAAACAAAATAGATATCTTATCATTAGAATTATATAATTATAACCCATTAAGTGTTTTCAAAATAATAATAATAAGAAGAAGAATAATAAGAAGAAATAAGCAACAGCAACAGCAACAACAACAACAACTGATATCCTATTTTATAAAGATTTAATTATGAACTATTACATATTTTCAAAAGAAGGACAACAATATTGTTGTTGTTGTCCTTCTTCTTTTGAATATAGCAACAACAAAAATAGCAAAAGGAATTAGAAGAAAATGAAAAAGAACAAGTCCGTCTTTGACTTTGGAAGGTAAAAGTATTTTCCCATTGCATGCTGTAGGAAGAAGAAGAAGAAGAAGAAGGAGAAGTCAATGACCCGCCAAATCACCTCCGGCGCCCATAATGAAGTTCAGGCCCGAGGCTTCCATTTATTTCCTAATCAATATCCGTTTTTCTTCCGCAGAAACGAGCATTGTCTTGTCAACAACCGAGAGATTGCAGAGGTCATACGACAAAATAAAAAAAAAAAAGGTTTTGGGTGTTTTCACTTCTATGTTTTCCATTTATTCTTTTTTTTTTACATTTGTCTTTTACCGTCCTCCAACAAGAATGAATGAAATTGAAGTGGATATCGTTTCCCAAGATAAGTTAATGTATATCAAAAAGTTTTTCCTTGGATTTGAATTATAAGAAACTAGTTGATTCAACAAGATGCCGGTGGATGGCTTTGTGTTGAATGTCTAATTATAAAACATCTGGCATTAATACTGATTTATTTAACTGTTTTGGTAAAACATAAAGAAAATAGAAGAGAGCCACACTCACGAAGTGCAGAATAAGACAGACTTTCGAATTAGTACCTTGATATACACTTACAATACTGTTTGATTATATGTTAATAAATATGTATAGAAAATTACATAATTAAATCAAGAGCAAAATACGGTCATCATTCTTTCCAAATCTTATGGTCTTATGCTCTCGTACCAAGACCGTTTCAAATTATGTCTGATTCCTTACGATGAGTTCTTTAGCCTTGGGTAGTGCCATAGCCTCTGTAACATGGTCTTCCACTGCCTTGGGTTAGGGTTCTCTTGCCTGAGGGTACACTCTGGCACATTATTCTGTCTTATTTCTCTTCCTCTTCTCTTTTTTAAGTTTTTTATAGTTTGTATGTGAAAATTGATTAAATTTTGTTACTGTTCTTGAAGTATTTTGATTATGTATTACCTTTCTTGTAGTTTATTTATTTCCTTATTTCCTTTCCTTACTGAGCTGTTTTTTCCTTGTTGGAGCCCTTTAGCTTATAGCATCCTGCTTCACCTAGGGTTGTAGTGTAGCTAGTAAAAATTATAATCTGTTTGAGCACCACAGTCTGTCATCCGCAAAGACTTTGTTTACATCTTTATAAATTTGTATATACGTCTGTCTGTCTCCGCCCTAACACTCTTGGAGCAGTACTGTCAGATGTTAATAAGTATAGTATCCCCTAACTTTATATGTTAAGAATTCTTTCGATTCTGTCTCTACGTCGTTTACTCTCCAGTCTTACAATTATGGTACCAGTCTTCTTTTCTATCGTCCGAGAGAATCAGGGTCTAAACCAAGTACCTTTAAGAGGAACTTGATGTTTTGCCTTAATTGGTCAAAAGGCCACTCTTGATTTAAGAAGCCATTAGTAGAGAGAGAGAGAGAGAGAGAGAGAGAGAGAGAGAGAGAGAGAGAGAGAGAGAGAGAGAGAAGAGAGAGAGAGAGAGAGAGAGAGGGGGGGAGGTGAGGCGTAAGAATATCTTACATTAGAGACGTGTTCTACATTCAAATGTAAACTTTCCTATCATCATAAAAATGGGAAGGTAACTCTCTCTCTCTCTCTCTCTCTCTCTCTCTCTCTCTCTCTCTCTCTCTCTCTCTCTCTCTCTCTCTCTCTCTCTCTCTCTCTCTAATACGTTGTAAGCTAATCATAAGCCCATATATATATATATATATATATATATATATATACTATATATATATATATATATATATATATATATATATATATATATATATACATATATATATATATATATATATATATATATATATATATATATATATATATATATATATATATATATATATATATATATATATATATATATAGATATGTTACAATGTTAAATTATAAAATATTCCAACTCAGTTTACATTAATAAAATCTCCCAATTTATTCGTCTGCTCTAAAAGAAAATATTTTCTTTCGCTGTTGTGGCCAGGGCGATGTTCCTGTCAGGACGTAACAGAAAGGCGAGGTGAATGTAACTTCTTTATTCAAACAAGATAATCAGCTTATATACAATCGGTTGAGGGCAACAATGACACAAAATTTCAACAATGTGAAACTTGCAATTTTTGCAATGATAAGTTTAAAAAAAATTTCTATTATCAGTGTGGGAGAGATTGTAAGAGATAAAACAGAGCAATAGTGCAAGGTATTGCATGATCAAGTACACCTCTCTCTCTCTCTCCTCTCTCTCTCTCTCTCTCTCTCTCTCTCTCTCTCTCTCTCTCTCTCTCTCTCTCTCTCTCTCTCTCTCACTTTAACGTTTGAAATGTAATTGAACTCTGTGAGAATCATATCTCCCAAAGCACTGGTCATTTCGTGCAGCTACACAATCATGAGGAAGCAGTAATATACTCAAGAAGTTGCAAAATGCAAAGAGCTTTTAGAAGATTGCACAGACAGGGGAAGAATGTTGGATTTTGAAGGAACTCTTCATTCTATAATTACTTATGAGAAATATAACCAAAATTATTCTAAAATTAATGGTAATGGTAATTATAGCAATAACAATAATGATGATAAAAAATAGGATTCACAAACTTCCCGGAAAGTTTCGTCTAAATTGAATGATCAAACATGGAAAGAAGAAAACATAAAAATACTCATAGTTTATATCTTGCTTAGGTTCAAATAAAGCATTAACTGCGGAAATAATAGATTTAGGGTAATTGTTTTACACTAGACTTCATTTAACTCTAAACATTTCCATTGATAACAAATATTAATTGGATACTGTCATAGGAAATGGGTCATATAATTGAAGGTAATCATCTTAAAGGGAATCATTACTAAAGCCTTAGAACATAACCTATAGTCAATTATTTTTAGCGAGGCAGATTTGCACTGACTTGCAGGGGTGACCTTTTAGCTCGGAAAAGTTTCCTGATCGCTGATTGGAAGGACAAGATAATTCTAACCAATCAGCGATCAGGAAACTTTTCCGAGTTACAAGGGCATCGCTGCGAGTCGGTGCAAATGAGCCTCATTAAAAATAATTGACTATAGTTACAATTCAAAAAGACAGGGAAAGAATAATGATGGGATTAACAGTAGGAGACAGAAAACGGCCAACATGGATACGAGGGCAAACGAAAGTAGAGAAATTTCTAACTAAATGTAAGAAAAAAATTGACATGGACAGGACATATAAGGAGAATGGAAGTTAATAGATGGACAAGATGAATAATAGAATGGGTCCCCAGAGATTGAAAACGAAGCATGGGAAGGAAGTAAAGACGATGGACTGACGAGCTAAGAAATTTTCAGGTGTAAACTTGCATAGAAAAAAACATAAACAAACGCATGTGGAAGAACATGACTAGGGCCTTTGTCGTACAGTGGACTACCAACGGCTGATTATCCTGATAGTGTTGAAGAATCCAGGTAAGCGGCAAGTTCTCAAATCAATACAGTTAATTCTGCTACATTCTAGCCGTGTTTAAAGGCTTTAAAGGCCTCTCATAAATGGCAGAGGCAAGGGACATTGACATTGCCCTACCAAGCAGGACAATGCCCTAGATACTGATCCTATATACATATGATCAGTGCCCATGGCCCCTTTGCACCCAAGCTAGGACCAAGCAGGGCTAGGTAATGGCTGCTAAAATTCACACAAGATTAAAAAGAGGAGGATTTTCGAAGCTGGATTGACCCCTGATAGTTAATTACAAGGTCTCTACCCACATCCTTAGCTCACATGAATGGTGAGGTTGCAGACACTAAAGGAACTAACGAGTTTGAGCGGGACTCGAATCCAATTCTGGTGATCACCCGACAGAGACGTTACGAATAGGCCACAACAATCCTCGTTGTAACCTAATATAGAACAGTTAGAGTGTGCTATTAATAATAGCGTAAAATGCATGCTTTTAGCCCTCCCCTTGTATCCGGGCTCATCAGCAACATAGGTTTAAAGACTTAAAGGCCGCTCATGAATGACAGAGGCAAGGAACAGTGACATTGACCTATCAAGCAGGACAATGCCCTAGAGACTGACCATATATACATATGATCCGCGACCAATCACCCTCTAGACCCAAGCTAGGCCCAAGGAGAGCCACGGAATAGTCGCTGATGATTCGGCAGATAGTCATATAGGCTCCCCCAAACCTTCAATCCTTAGCTCACAAAGATGGTGAAGTTGCAACGACCAAAGAAACTAAGGAGTTTGAGCGGGACTCGAACCCCAACCTGGCGTTCACCAGTCAGGGAAGTTTTTGTAATAAAAAACAATAGTTAAGTTAGGAATACTAAGCAAGAAAATCATAAATATAAACTTAGTTCTACTACACCATATATAAAATAAATTTATAAGCTTTATTAAAATATTTACAAAGAAAACGAATCAATAATGTAAAATAGTAAAAGAAAAAACAATCGCCTTTAGTGGATTTATCTGCATTTGCATTTTTTATATGGACACAGTATGACATAGAATTTACGAGAGATTATAACCTAAATGAATAAAGTTATTGATCTCTAAAGATCCAATCCATGAAGCCTCTATAATCATTTTCATATGTAGATGATTTGTAGAATTCCAACTTGATTACTACTATTTCAGGGTTGTCAATGAAGTTAGAGAGAGAGAGAGAGAGAGAGAGAGAGAGAGAGAGAGAGAGAGAGAGAGAGAGAGAGAGAGAGGGTAATCAATATTAAGACACACGTAAGTTTTAAATAAGTACAACCATTATCTTTATTTATCATGAATTTAAATATGGCGATAAAACATTCCAGAACTGACATAATAAAGCTATTGAAAAAAGACGACGTGATGCTAAAATTGTTCTTAATTTTTTGTATTTTGATTGTTCATTACATATCTTGTGGTTTATTTAGTGCCTTTATTCCTTGTCTCACTGGGCTATTTTTCCTTGTTGGAGCCCTTCGGCGTATAGCATGTACATTTTCCAACTACGGTTGCAATTAAGCTTGTAATAATAATAATAATAATAATAATAATAATAATAATAATAATAATAATAATAATAATAATAGTAATAATAATAACTAGAGGGGCACTTAGAAGAGCATAGACCTCCGCCGTGGTAGCTTATTTTTCGACCTTTTGCTTGAACTTGACCTTTGACCTTAACATGCATTAATTGGCGGGGATTCTCATCCAGTCAAATATGAACCATGCTTGAAGTCTCTGTGGCAAGGATGTCTAAACTTTTGGCAGATTACGTGAATTGGACATTTTGCTTGACCCTGACCTTGACCTTCCAGAATTTAATAATTTTCAGCTTTTTAAAAACAGTTAATCCCTACTAGTTTCATTACTCTACAATTAAAATTGTGGCCAAGAAGCTGTTCACAAACAAACACACACACAAACAAGGGGTAAAACATAACCTCCTTCCAACTTCGTTGGAAAAGGTAATGATAATAATAATAGTAATACATTGTAACATAAAAATTTACATGTTAATAACATAACCAATATGCCAACACACCATCCACCTCGTCTCTTCCACGAAGTCCTTTTTAAGCAATATGCAAATGCCATTTTGCGTGGGCTTCGATGATTAATAATGCAAATATATCGTGTTTCACTGCCATTAACAATATTATGCGAGTGAAAATAGAAACAAATACTGGATGCATACTCAATGGAAATTATATTGTGGTCACTAACAAATTTGGCATTCCAACATTTCCTTCTTAAATTTGCGGTAGTTTACTCAACATTGTTATAATGAGTGTATTAAGAACTAAAATGGATGAAATACATCTTTCCAACTTAACACATTCGCAGTAAACATAAAATGCACACATATACACAACACACACATATAAAAACACACGCGCACACACACACACACACACACACACACACATATATATATATATATATATATATATATATATATATATATATATATATATATATATATATATATATATATATATATATATATATATACATATAGTCTAGCAGAAACATAAACGCAAACATACTGATAAACACATGTACGCAATCCCCCCCACACACACACACACATATATATATATATATATATATATATATATATATATATATATATATATATATATATATATATATATATATATATATATATATATATATATATATATATATACATATAGTCTAGCAGAAACATAAACGCAAACATACTGATAAACACATGTACGCAATCCCCCCCACACACACACACACACATATATATATATATATATATATATATATATATATATATATATATATATATAGTATATATATATATATATATATATATATATATATATATTATATATATACATATATATATATATTA
>NC_090738.1:102508732-102513732 GCF_036898095.1 Palaemon carinicauda
ACCTTGATATTTACCGAGTTTTAGAATGTAGACCCAAATGGTATTATTCTTTGTTTTTTTTATAAAGACTGCAGATTTCTCAGCTCCAAAGTTGTGTTATTTTTGCGGGAATTTAGCTAGAAGAGTAGCTTTTAGAACCTATTGGAAAATTGGTAATGTTGCTCCACTATGTAAATGTGTTTGTGGTTGCTCAAGTCCAACTGTTCATCGCCCAAATCTCCGTAACTTCCATATTACCTAAAGTTTTTGAACGTCTTTTGGCAAAACTTCTTAATAGGTTTGCTGAAGGTAATCCCCTGTCCCTTAGTTTGCAATTTGGTTTTCGTACAGGCCTTGGAGCATGAGATGCCCTTCTTACAATTTCTAATGCTGTGAAGAAATCCCATTTATTGTGGTCAGAAAGCTCATATGATTTGGCCTAGATCTTAGTGCTGCCTCTGACCTTGTTAATCACGAGACCCTTGTTTTCAAAACTAAGACAGTTGGGAGTAGGTGGGTAATTTTTTTAGCCTTATTATTGAATTTTAAGTAATAAATCGTAAAGAGTTGTTGTTGATCGTCACCATAGTGAGTATAGGAATGTGATATCTGCTGTTCCTCAGGGTAGTGTTCTTGGCCCATTACTTTTCATACTTTTCATAATATATACACATGACTTGTGGCTTAGCCTAGAAAACAAATTCGTTGCAATAAGCAGATGATGCTAACTCTTTGAGCATCAATTCCACCCCCTGGATGTAGATCTAGGCTTGCTGAATCCCTTTATAGAAATATAGATTAAAATGAGTTCATGGTGCCAAATTATAAGGCATGAAGTTAAATCCTAACAAAACTCAAAGTATGATTGTAACTAGGTCAAGGATAGTTCCTCCTCAATCTTCTGAAGTTCTGCATTGATAATTTTTCTCTTAACTCTGTATGATCTCCTTTTAAGATTTTAGTTGTGATTCTCGACAGTAAGTTTACTTTTGAGAAACATGTTAGGTCTTGTATATTCTTCAAATGAACAAAAAGTTGGTTTATTGAGAAAGACTTTCAAGATTTTTTATGATCACTCTATTCTGAAGAAGTGTTTTAATTCTTTCATTTTACCTTGTCCCGAGAATTGTTCCTCTGTCTGGCCTTCATCTGCTGATTCTCATTTTGATTTATTGGGAGGGAACTTACGGTCTATTATTTTTTTTCTTATTCCTGATATAGATATTAATCTCTGGCAATCAGTTTATTATGCATTTTGCACAACATTTTCAATTATTCTGACCCATCCTTTACATAAGGATCTTCCCAGACAACACCATCCTGTTCGTAATACTAAGTATGCAGTCAATTCTAATAGTCAAGCCTTCTCCACCATGAGACTAAATATTACAAAATATTCTAAAAGTTTTATCCCCTACTGTGACCAATTTGTGGAATGATCTTCCTAATCGGAGAATTCATAATACCCATTTTTCCATAAATCCTTTCTTGAGGTAATTTATTTTGTAGTTTTACTGATGGCCATGCCCCCCCCCCCCCCCCCGGCCCAAAAAAAAAACCTTTCCTAAAAACCATCAATCTATTCTGAATAAGTGTTTTAATTCTTTAATTTTACCAATATTTCGAGTATTGTTCTCCTGTCTGGTCCTCAGGGGCTAAATCTCATCTTACTATCTGTTAAAATCTCTTATTCCCTGATCTAGATATTAATATATGACACCGTCGTTCAATTAGTCCATTATGCATGTTGCATAGGATTTTTTTTACAATTCTAACCAGCTTTTACATTCACATCTTCCTGGACAACTCCGTTCTGTTCGTAATACTAGACAGGCAGTTAATTCTAATAGTCATCACATCTCCATAATAAGGGCTTAAATAAATACATAGTATTCTGGAAGTTTTTTTTCCAGCTGTGACCAAGATATGGAATGATCTTCCTAATCGGGGTAGTGGCATCAGTAGAGCTTTCAAAGTTCGAATTTTGCCGCAAATGTTTTTTTATGTTAAACTGAGTGACATAAGTTTTCTTATAGTTTCTATATAAATGATCTGTTTTTAATTTTGTTACTGTTCTAAAAATATCTTATTTTATTTGCTCATAACTTCTCATTTAGTTTATTTATTTCCTTATTTCCTTTCCCTCACTGGGCTATTTATCCTGTTGAACCCTTTGGGCTTATAGCATCTTTCCTTTTCAAACGATTAATAATAATAATATAATAATAATAATAATAATAAATAATAATAATAATAATAATAATAATAATAATAATAATAATAGAGCCTTTGGGCTTATAGCATCTTGCTTTTCCAACTATTAATAATAATAATAATAATAAGAATAATAATAATAATAATAATAATAATAATAATAATAATAATAATAATAATAATAATAATATACGGTCAGTCCCCACATTGCACTGTCCTGCTAGGGCATTGTCACTTTCCCTCTCCTTTGTTATTCATGACGTCCTTTAAACGTTTAAGAATCAGAAGCGCTTGCACCCACCCATCAGACCTGGCATTATTTTTTCCCTAGAATCCTAGAATAAAATGTTATAAAGGTGACAAAATGGCGTCCTTATCTGACATTCGATCATTCTATTTATCTTCTCAGCCATGCCAGGATGAACATAAGGCTACCCTTTGCTTCTCTTGAGAATCTGGACACATGTATGACAAAAAAAATATCTTTTGCGATGTGGTTTTACGACATTTAAGATGTTTGAAATTTTTTTACGCTTTCTTACTCGCTTTAAAATCATCTGGTATTTTCATTTCTTATTTGAAAATAAGTGCTTTTAGGAAAAAATATTATTATTATTATTATTATTATTATTATTATTTATTATTATTATTATTATTATTATTATTATTATATTATTATTATTATTATTATTATTATTATTATTATTACTGTTGTTGTTGTTGTTGTTATTACTAGCCAATCTGCAACCAAACGGCTACAACTGGAAAATATAGCCCAATGAAGAAAGGAAATAAGAAAATGAATAAAACTACGAGTAAGTAATGAGCAATTAAAATATATTATTTCTAGAAGAGTAACAATATTAAAACATATCTTTCATATATAACTATGAAAATATAAGTTTAAATGTACTGCTAAGCATTAAAAACAATTACAAAGTGGAAAAAAATAAAAGGTCTTAATTAGGCAATGTAGGCCTATTAACGAAATGATGCTAGGCTATTCATTACTTACTCAACAAAGATCTCAAAATACCTTGAAACAGATGGGCCAACGTTACCCATTATGGGATAATGTATATCGCTTCCCCTCTATGGGCTAGTCTTAGTTATGATGCCGTAAGGACTCGGTAATGGAGATGGGGGATTAACATAGGATTACAAAGTCATGGTGTGATTACATAAATAAGCCAAGAAGATTACAAGAATAGTTGTGTTGTTATAATTGCATCAATTCTTTTATATATATATATATTATATACATATATATATATATATATATATATATAAACATATATATATATATATATATATATATACATATATATATATATATATAATGTATATATATATATATATATATGTATATATATATATATATATACGTATATATATATATATATATATACACATACGTATATATATAATATATATATGTATATATATATATATATATATACACATACGTATATATATATATATATATATAGCGGAAGAGGCAGAGAGAGAGAGAGAGAGAGAGAGAGAGAGAGAGATATTTTGTGGATTTAAGAACAAAGCACTCGGAAGATTATTGGGAGGTGAATAGCAGGACAGGATTAGAAATTATATCATAAGAGTGATTACTCAAATGCCGTATGTGAATGAGATTATGGTGAGGGGTGATGAAGATGGTTTGGGCATTTTCCTCGCACTCCTCAAAAGATTAGTTCACCAAACTTCCAACTGGGCCTCAGAAGGTAATAGAAGAGTACAATTTGTATATACTTTTATATATATATATATATATATAATACATATATATATATATATATACATCTTATATATATATTATATATATGTGTGTGTATATACATATATATATATATATATATGTATGATATTTATACACACACATATATATATATATATATATACACATATATATATACACACACTCATATATATATATATATATATATAAACATATATATATATATATATATATTTATATATATATATATATATATATGTTATTATATATATGTGTTGTGTATTTCTATACTTATAAGGGAATGCATTTGTATAATATATAATATATATATGTATATATATATATATATATAACATATATATATATATATATTTATATATATATATATACATATATATATATATATACACACACACACACATATATATATATATATGTATACATACATACATATATATATATATACACACACACATATATATATATATATGTATACATACATACATATATATATATATATATATACACACACACACATAATATGATATATATATGTATATATATATATATATATATGCGTGTTTGATATATATATAAATATATATATATATATATATATTGTCATGAAATTAATAAAAAAACTTAAAATAATTGTAAATTTCATACTCTTTTTCATAAACCACGGCATTGCCTTACGAGATTTTTGCGTGTGTACCGTATTCCATGATCAGTTCGACATTTCTTGAATATTTCTTTATCACACTTACAGCGTACATCAAAATCCGTACCTACACCGGTAATCTGATATTCGAGACAGCTATGCGTGTTGCACATTCTACCATCATCCGTTGCGTTGAATAACTTAAAACTTATTCGCGTCACAGTTCTATGAATAGATATACGTGAATTACTCTTCAGAATTTGTTTCCATCTTGGGTGTCTCCGACGAGGAGTGATTGTGGAAGAAGTTTTTTTTTGCTCTGAAATTAAACAAATATTTATATACTCATAATTCCTTATCATTTTCATAGTGAATTTCAAAATTTATTAGCAG
>NC_090738.1:102518732-102521232 GCF_036898095.1 Palaemon carinicauda
GTTTGCGATGTTTGAACTTGTAGCCACAGTTTTTAAAAAAAAATTCTGTTTGGTTACATTACAGGAGCTTTTAAAAAACTTCTTAAAGAGAAATCGATCAAAGGACAAAATCATTCCAGCTTCCTCTGTATCAAGCAAAATACATCAAATATGGAAAAGCATTTGTGACAATTTCCGATATCAAAAACTTCACAGTATTGGTGATTTTTCATTTTTTTTTTTTCTGTTCAACTAAGAAATCTTCAAATTACAATAAACTTAATTCCCCAAATCTCATAAGAAAACCTTAATGATCTATCAAAATAATAAAGAAGTTTTTCAATATCGGGAAAATATAATCCGCACGGATTCTGCAACACCATATTATCAAAAAGATCCTTTGTATGCACCGATCTACCAGCTTAATGTTTCACAGGTGCTTGCAAAGATTTAACAAGTGAATTTTCCGTTGGATCTATGTAACCCCTCATTTCATGCATGCACGTTATGGCATAAATAGCCTGATCACTGGAGATTACTAAAGCGCCGGAATCTAATAAAAGCGTCATAAATAAAGCAACATACAATGGCATTTAGCTTTGCTCGTGACCATTATTGTAAGCTTCTTCTTGTTGAAAGAAAAGTTGGTAGGCCTTGTCGGTGCTGTCATTCATCGATGATAGAAGATGCCCATGACAACTAAGGCCCCCCAATTTCCTGTCCAAATTAGATGCCACCGTTAAAGACGACTGCTGGCATTTCATTGTATTCACGATCCTGGAAAGCAGATTCCAAAAATAAAACATTGTACATATATACTTATAATTTCAAAAACCTTTACCTTCTATATCAAAGTTAAATTTCAGCGAAAAATTTCCCTCTTTGCCGTGTGTAATAACCTTTTGTTACGTAAACACTCAAAGTTTAACAATAAATCTTCCCTCGTTAATATCAACAGTCAAGATGGAGAGGACTTTCACTCTGGAATATTCTACTTAAGAATTTTTACCTCCATTTTATTAATAACTTATGGTATAAAGCACCAAACCTCAAGTTAAAGCATCAATTCCCTCTGTACCGGGACACCAATATTAGAGATTAAAAACCTCAACATATTTTTAAAAGTAGCAAAACAGTCTATAGAATGAATAACTCTCACAAGTCCATAACTCTGAAAAATGTAAGCAAGAATTGACCATTCATCCATGTTAGTTGACAACACTTCAAAATATCCACTCTTTTGTACTCTTTTTGGGCTAACATACATTGATGACCTGAACAGTGTATTCAGTACAAGTTTAAATTCTTTGGTTTTCTATGATTTCCAAATCTGGCTTTTTGCTACCTATTTGCATTAAAATCGAAAATCTTTTATCTGAAACAACGTTCAAACATTGCCAAAGTACTTTACATAATTCTGTCGACTGCCTCCTGCTCCTTCATGTTTAATTTTAAAGATTCATTTGCTGTCCAGTTTCCAACCACTCTTTTCATGATAAAAAAATGCGCTGTATTCATCGCTAAAAACTTCAGAATTACTCCAAACCTACTACTGAGGTGTCACAACATATAAATTTCCCAACACCAGAGGCGTCAAAATATAACTATTAAATCTGAGGAGTCACAATATAGCGGTAAATTTCCTATGTCTGAAGCGTCGCAATATAGCGGTAAATTTCCTATGAGGCGTTGCAATATATTGATAAGATTGCCTACATCCGAGGCTTCGCAATGTGATAAATTGCCTACATCTGATGCGTCACAATATAGTAATTAACTGCCTACATCTTAGGCGTCACAATAGAGTGATAAACTGCCTACATCTGAGGCGTCACAATATAGTGCTAAACTGCCTACGTCAGAGGCGTCACAATAGTGCTAAACTGCCTACATCTGAGGCGTCACAATAGTGCTAAACTGCCTACATCTGAGGCGTCACAATAGTGCTAAACTGCCTACATCTGAGGCGTCACAATATAGTGCTAAGCTGCTGCAGTACATCTGAGGCGTCACAATAGTGATAAACTGCCTATATCTTAGGCGTCACAATATAGTGATAAACTGCCCACACCTTAGGCGTCACAATATAGTGTAAACTGCCTACATTATAGGCGTCACAATATAGTGATAAACTGCCTACATTATAGGCGTCACAATATAGTGATAAACTGCCTACATCTTAGGCGTCACAATGAAGTAATAGGTTAAATAAGTCTGATGCAAGTATATAGTTAAAATAACGACCAAAATAAAAAGAATTAATTTCTGCGTCAAAACGTGATCTCAACCAGAGCATCTGATATTTCTTCATTAAGTTCTCAACTAGCTTTGCTCAATATGTAAAAATACAGAAATACTTTATCGTTTACATTTTAACAATACTTCTCACGACAAATTTCGTGGAAATTATGTAACAGACAATTCTGTCCTAAAGATATTCGTTAAAATAACGTTTTTGTTAATTCAGAAGGTTTGGCATCTAAACAAGATCTTTAACGACATAGTTTATCCTAATACTGTA
>NC_090738.1:102526232-102531232 GCF_036898095.1 Palaemon carinicauda
AAAAAAAATTCTTGATATGATGACACTCAATCAATTGTTTCTTTTAACTTTCAAGTAAATATATTTCGGGACAAATATAGATTTTCTAAAATCTTGAAGCATAGGAAAGGTATCATAAAAGTCGTTCCAAAACGATTCATGTCAAACGAATCATGTTTGCCCCAATATCAACCGGCAGGGATCGAAACATTCAATCTTGATTTGTTTGCAAGGAAAGAAAAAGTACATTACCAATGGGTTCTTTTTTTTTTTCTTTTTCTGATATATACCCTCGTTCTTCTTTATATAAATATAATACTGGAATGGAAGCGCAATGCAATCAGAAAACCATCATTTTCATTGGGTTACAACATACGAGGCTTTTTGCATAAATCTTGTCCTAATGGCCTCTGTCCGTAATTGAGGTCACTACATGTGGCCTGAATCATTTTTATATATTTGTATTTTTTTCTAGTATGCCTATTGATTTTGTAAGTAAACAAACAAGTCTATATGAAGGGTTTGACTCCAATGGTATTTACATGTTTCAATTATTGTTATCTAGACTTTGAGAATGTACTTTTTTATCTGGCACTTGGGGTACTAGCCCTGGATATCTACTCAACAAGAAAGGGAAGAAGCTACTATCCATTTTTTCTTCCAACAAAAATACCATGAGATTATTTTAAAGCTTGATAGATGGCTCGGTGGTAGTTTTGGAGCAATCCCAGGTCCTTGCCAAATTTACCCGTTTACTACACCACATTTTTTTTTATTATTATTATATTTCACGTACCTTTATTAATTTTTTCTCTTTACTGCCCCCTTTATATATAAATAGATCGTTTTATAGACGTTCTGTTATATCCTATATATATATATATATATATATATATATATAGATAGATAGATAGATAGATAGATAGATATGTGTGTGTATGTATGTATGTGTGTGTATTATGTATAGTTGTCTGCCTGTATGTGTGTATGTATGTTTCTATTCCTAATTCATTACTTGTATATGCAAAATATATTTTGCTTGAACAGATTTTCAATGATGACATTTAAATATTGTGAAACATTTACAAATTATCGGCATGTAACTCTATTAGCAATCGTATAATTATCTACAAAGAAAATCATACTGAAAAATCTAAGACAATAAAATCAAGAGTACATGGAACAAGGATTCATCCCCCACACAAATGATATTAGTAAATAAGGAATATTCTGCCAACGTTATATAATGATGATAGATTATTATCAAGAATGAGATACGCCTACCGAATTCAATCACTAGAAGGTATTTTTTTTCCACCTACGACAAAATCAAGGTAAGAAACAATTTTGGTACAAAGTGATAAAAATCCGATGGATGATGTTCGTTTGTTTCTTTGGAGGCTTATATTCACCTCCCCAGTCATGTCGAGTTGAACAGAAGGATGCCGTCTTCTTCATTCGAGCATGGCGACACTAACGAGATAAGGAATGAGGATATCTTGCGTTGTAATTTACGAAATTGCTTTACGATTTTTTTTTCTTTCTCTTGCGCTTTGATTTATGAAATTGTTTGTTTTATCTTGTGCTGAAATTTACGATATTTTTTTCTTGCTCTGTACTTTAGGAATTTTTCAATCTTGCGCTGAAATTTACGATTTTTTTTTCTCATGAGCTGTAATTTAAGTATTTTTTTTCTTTTTCGCTGTACTTTGCGTTGTTTATTTTTTTTTTTATTCCGTATAAGCTTATAATGATTGTTACTTGGTTTAAAATCATTTCAAAATCTTTGATAAAGGAATTTTAAAACCTTGAATTTCCAATTTCTATGTGAGAACAGATCAATTTGAGCATTTTGATTTTCAAAACTCAACTTGCACTACTGGTTGGTAATCACAATAGAAAATACAATAACAGTAATAATTTTGTGTATAATAAGCCTCCCACAAGTAATGATGTTACTAATTAGTTATATTTACCATAAATCTAGAAGTAATTTAAAACAAATTGGATCTAATTAACCATTATGGGATTAAAAACCCCAGGTCCCCTTGAAGTTAGTCCTAGTTATGACCCCAAATGGACACAGAAGATAAGATGTAGGATTGAGATAGGATTACGAGGTTAGGATGTGATTACATGTAGAATCTGGGGAGATTATCGTCATGATTGACATAATATAACCTATCAATAATTTCAATTGAAAATTGATGTATTTCCCGTTAGGTAAGTTATTGTTTAGTAGGATTGGAAATTATTATTATTATTATTATTATTATTATTATTATTATTATTATTATTATTATTATTATTATTATTATTATTATTATTATTATTATTAGCTAAGCTAGAACCCTGGTAGGGAAAACAGGGTGCTATAAGCCGAAGGGCTTTAACTGCGAAAATAATATAAAAGAAAACACATATATGTATGTATATATATATATATATATGTGTGTGTGTGTGTGTGTGTGTATTTATATATATATATATATATATGTATATATATATATATATATATTCACACATATATATATATATATATACACACACATATATATATATATATATATATACACACACATATATATATATATATATATGAATATATATATATATATAAATATATATATATATATATATATATTTATATACATATGCATGTTATAAATAAATATATATATATATATATATATGTATATATATATATGTGTGTGTGTGTGTGTGTGTTTATATATATATATATATATATATAAATCGCTGTTAAGAGACTGATGTCTCGCCAGGTAAATCCTCGGACAGCTAGATTAGCGTCAGGTTCGGATTCCCTTTTATGGCCTCTTGTGGCATGGTTGGTTTCGACCTGGCCTTTCATTAGAAGGGGCTAGCGTTCGATCCAAAGTATGAGGTAGAAATTTATTTCTATTTGAACACGATGTTGTGTTGATATATATCCATATTGACTCATTAGGGGTAATTTGAATGAATTACTACCAATTGTGTCACGTGGTGGGCCGGGGAAATCGGGTAAAACTCGCTGGTAAGAGACTGATGTCTCTCCAGGTAAATCCTCGGACAGCTAGATTAGCGTCAGGTTCGGATTTCCTTTTATGGCCTCTCGTGGCATGGTTGGTTTCGACCTGGCCTTTCAATAGAAGGGGCTAGCGTTCGATCCCAAGTATGAGGTAGAAATTTATTTCTATTTGAACACGATGTTGTGTTGATATATATCCATATATATATATATATATATATACATATTTGTATGTATATATATATATATATATATGTATGCATTTATATATATATATATATATATGTGTGTGTGTGTGTGTGTGTGCTTATATATATATATATATATATATGTGTGTGTGTGTGTGTGCATATATATATATATATATATATAGTATATATATATATATATATTTATATACAAATGAATGTTTTTATATATATTTGTATACATATGTATGTATGTACACATAAATATATATATATATATATATATATAAATATATATATATATATATATATATATATATAGATAGATAGATAGATAGATAGATAGATTGATCGATAGATATATACGTCGTTACCCTGAGGAAAAAGATTATATTACATTTAGTCCATTTTTAGGAATAAACTTTTTCATTGCATTCATACACAAAAGTAAATATATTCTCATCTGAAATTTTGAGAACTATGAATTTATCTTTTCCTCTAATATATGAAACTGCAAGTATTTGTTTTCAAAATTTGAAGAATATGGAGCTTGATGCAATGATAATAAAGTTTTTAGAGATTTATGAGCTGACTTTTCCGTGAATTTATTACTTCGAAACGACAGGGGATGAATATAATATATTTCTCTTCGGTAATATGTTAGTTATGCTTATAGGGTGACCCAGTTCCTCTCACGGCCATCTAAAATGACTTTCAGAATTATGATCATTTGGTTTCAATTTATAGGGTGATATTTATTGTTGTTTAAGTTCATGACTCGTTTATGTATAATCTATTGGTTTCATTTATTGGATTACAGCATATTAGGATTCTTAGGCTTTTAATATGTTATCCAGTAATTAATTTCAATTGTTTATGCAGACACAAAGACAGTCAGAAATGCACATCGACATATAATTACACACACAGACACAGAGACACACATATACGGATGTATATATATATATATATATATATATACTATACCATGTATGTGTCTTCATGTATTTGCATTTTTGCCATTGATATAGCTATTAATCTCAATAACTACCAGTAAATATTACTTTTAATCATAACTGGATTCTTTGTAGATATGCTAAATACTTTTCCCGTGATGACATATTTAAAGGTGTTGTTTCACACGAAAAATAGTTGATGGTTTTAATAGTTCCATCCTAGTAAGAAAGTTCCTACTCATATTGCAATCATGTTTATGGATTACAGAATATCCCATCCGTAGACAATAGGATCCTGAATCACGTTATACAAGGAAACTGGGACACCTTAAGATGATAAGCAAATACTACCGCTAATTGTCTATTCAGTAATGCATGATTTTGGTCTCTTAGTTTTGTACTGTGCTTTACAAAAGTGGATTAATTGGTCGCACCAGTTTCGAAAGAAATTATACTTGACAGTTCAAGCATAGTATTTGCCTAATGCAGTACTTATACTGGTGCGATTTTGGTAATACAGAATGAGATATCCCAATGAAAAATTACTACAGGTGTCAAATTTGTAAGATCAATTATTTGGAAACACAGTAGAACATTCAAGTTTTCAGTTTGATTCCCAATTCTTTTCGTTCAGGCTTACAGGACTTCGTTCTGGGAATTTATTGTAAAATAAACGGCAGACGGTTCGTTCATTTTTCCAAGCTATAAAAGGATGCTACTGAGTTTCTGGTGGATTGACAGTGTCGCGGGGAGCTAGCAACGTCTTCCTTTTGTTGTTGAGGTGAAATCCTGTGCACTTTCCAATCTTAATTTAGATCAATCAGTCAACAGCAATAAATTCAATAC
>NC_090738.1:102538732-102551232 GCF_036898095.1 Palaemon carinicauda
ATATATACAACTATAAAAGAAACCCTTTCTGGTACAACTCATGAACATGATTGTTGGTCTTACCTTAACCTGCACTCTGTGGTGTAGATGCAACAGTTCCTCCTTTGCTTAAACCAGATGGCTCAGTCACTCACTGTCCAAATGAAAAGACAACCATTTGGCTGATGTTCTTGACAGTAAACAGAATAATGAAAAACTTGAACTTCCTCATTCCTGTTTTCCTGAGGCTAAACTAACTAGTGTAGCTTTTCGATCTCGTGAAATCAAATCTCTGTTGATGGACCTTGACGCTTATGGAGGTGTAGACCCAAATGATAATTTTCCTTTATTTTTTTCAAAGACTGCAGATTTCTTAGCTTCAAAGGTATCTGTTATTTTGCGTAAGTTAGCAAGGAGAGGAGCTTTTAGCACTTGTTGGAGAATTGATAATGTTACTCCTTTATTTAAAAGTGTTTGTGGTAGCTCAAATCCAACTGATTACAGCCCAACTCCCATAACTCCCATGTTATCCAATGTTTTTTAACGTCTTCTGACAAAACGTCTTAATATGTTTGCTGAAAGTAATCCTCTATTCCCTAGGTTACAATTTGGTTTTCGTAAAGGCCTTAGAGCATGTGATGCCCTTTTTACAATCTCCAATGCTGTACAGAAACTCATTGATTGTGGTCAGGAAGTTCGTATGATTGACCCTTGTTTTCGAACTCAAACAGTTGGGAGTGGATGGGTCGTTTCTTAGCATTATTATGATTTTTTTTAGTAATAGATCTCAAAGAGTTGTTGATGGGCACCATAGTGAGTATAGGAATGTGATATCTAGTGTTCCACAGGGTAGTGTTCTTGGCCCATTACTTTTCATACTATATACACATGACATATGGTTTGGCCTAGAAAACAACCTTGTTGCTTATGCAGATGATGCTACTTTCTTTGCATCAATTTCATCCCCTGAATGTAGATCTGAGGTTGCTGAATCTCTTAATAGAGATCTAGCTAAAATTGGTGCATGGTGCAAATTATGAATCCTAACAAAACTCAAAGTATTATCATCATTATTATTAATTGCTAAGTTACAACCCTAGTTAGAAAAGCAGGATGCTATAAGACCAGGGGACCCAACAGGGAAAATAGCCTAGTGAGGAAAGGATACATAGAAAAATTAAATATTTTAAGAACAGTAACAACATTAAAATGATTATTTCCTATATAAACTTTAAATGATTTAACAAAACAAGAGGAAGAGAAAATAGATAGAATAGTGTGACCGAGTGTACCCTCAAGCAAGATAAAACTAACTCCAGACAGTGGAAGATCATGGTACAGAGGCTATGGCACCCCCAAGACTAGAAAACAATGTTTTGATTTTGGAGTGTTCTTCTCCTAGAAGAGCTGCTTACCCTAGCTAAAGAGTCTCTTCTACCCTTACCAAGAGGAAAGTAGACACTGACCCATTACAGGGCAGTAGTTGACCCCTTGGATGAAGACGAATTGTTTGGTAATCTCAGTGTTATCAGGTGTGAGGACAGAGGAGAATCTATAAAGAATAGGCCAGACTATTCTGTGTATGTATAGGCAAAGGGAAAGAACCGTAACCAGAGAGAAGGATCCAATGTAGTACTACCCCGGCCAGTCAAAGCACCCCATAACTCTATAGCGGTAGTATCTCAATGGGCGGCTGGTGCCTTGGCCAACTTACTACTTGTAAGTATGATTGTAAGTAGGTCAAGGACAGTGGCTTCTCAACATCCGGATCTCAGTATTGATAATGTTTCTTCAAATTTGTACGACTTATAAAATTTTATGTGTGATTCTCGACATCAAATTTACTTTTGAAAAACCCATTAGGTCTGTGTCTTCTTCAATTGCACAAAAAATGGCTTATTGAAAAAGTCTTTCAAGATTTTTGGTGATCAATCTATTCTGAAAAAGTGTTTTAATTCTTTCATTCTACCTTGGTTTGAGTATTGTTCTCCTGTCTGGTCTTCAGCTGCTGATTCCCATCTTAATTTGTTGGACAGAAACTCATGATATATTAAATTTCTTATTCCTGATCTGGATATTAATCTTTGGCACCATCGTTCAATAAGTTTATTATGCATGTTGCATAAGATTTTTCATAATTTTGACCATCCTTTACATTCAGATCTTCCTGCACAATTCCATACTAGGCAGGTAGTTAATTCTAATAGCCAAGCCTTCTCCATCATAAGGCTCAATACTACTGTACCAACCGTGTGTCACACAATTGTACATAATTATTTTGTATATATTATGCTTGTATCTGCGCTCTTCCCTCGCACTAAAAAGAACCTGAATGATCATGTCTCCGTTTTGCTCAGTAACATTATCTGTCTCTCGAACAGGTCATGTCCTGTTGCCTTGAGGTTTTGTATATAAAGAAGAGTGTTCCTTAATAAATAACTCAGTCGTTTTCAATCTGCCTTTGAGTTCACAACTCCTCTCTCGGCCCGTCACATTGGTGACCCCGGAAGTCGACTCGGTCCCACTGCCTTCCCCCCCCCCCCCACCTCCCTCGCCCCTCCATCGTTGGTAATATGATGGAGGCGGATTCTACCCCAGAAGTTGGCACTGCGGCCGCTCCATTGAAACTTTCACCGTTCGCTAGCGGAAAAGCGTTCGCTTGGTTTCAACGCGCTGAAGTCCACTTTTGTATCAGGGGCGTGACTCGCTCAACCACCAAAGCGGATTATGTTCTCGCGGCGATACCCGAGGACACCTTCCCGGAAATATGCGACTGGCTTTGTGAACAAGGAGACACCCCAATAGCGTATGACGACCTCAAATCATACCTTCTGCAGCAGTACTCGCCGTCGCCAGCCGCCCGTATAGCAAAGCTTTTTCAGCTCTCGCAACAACCGTTGGGGGACCAAAGGGCTTTGCTTGCCCTCAGGGATATGATCAGTATCACTCGCCTTCAACCAGCCGCAGACGGCTCTCCTCGTAAGGTGAACCTACTCCGTGCCCTTTGGATACGCCGTTTACCTGACCCTGTGCGCGCTGCCATACCCGATGTCGATAGTTTACCCATAAAAGACTTGATGACCAAAGCCGACGCCCTTCTGGACAGCTACTCCAAGACCTCCATCAACACCTCAACCCCTGACGACGAGGATGCCTATTCAATGTCAACCGAAGCTGACATGAATGCCGTAGGACATACACGCCTACCCCGTGACGTGCCGAAGCGGCGACAAAGCCGCCCACCACCCACCAATCGCTCGCGCCCCAACGAACGACTTCTACAGCAACTTACTACCTCCCATCCGCCGCAGTTTTGCTACTACCACTTCAGATTCGGGGCAACCGCGAAGAAATGTGCCAAAGATTGTCAGTGGCCAAAAAACGTGTAAGTAGGCCATCGCTCGTGGCGGTGGCCTCCCATGTTTCTAATCTTTTCTTTTGACAGGATGCAGAAACGGGCGTGTGATTTTTGGTAGACACGGGTGCTTGTCATTCTCTTTTGCCAAGGATACTCTTCAAGGCACAACGTAGTCTGTCTACATCTGCCGACGTCCGCTTGGTAGCTGCCAACGGATCTGCGATACCCACCTACGGTTACGAGAACCTCACATTATCGTTCGGAAATGGTAAATTCAATTGGAAGTTTCTCGTTGCTGACGTCACAATGCCAATCATCGGTGCGGATTTCCTCTCTGATTTCCACCTTCTGGTCGATGTCGCCCACCGACGATTGGTCAGCTCAGACTCGTACTTGTCGACACCTCTTCAACCCACCCCCTCTAACCTCGCTCTCCACATCAGCGCACCCACGGATGCCTACGCCCACCTCCTCACGTCATACCCGGAAGTTTTCCGTCCAGAACTTCGCCAAACGCCCACGGTTCCTGCCAAGCACGGTATTTATCACCATATCAAGACGACGGGACCCCCAGTCTTCGCAAAATTCAGACGTCTAGCACCGCAACGATTGGCAGCCACCAAACAGACGTTTGCCGAAATGGAGAAAATGGGCCTTCACCAAAAGGCCTCAAGCCCATGGTCGTCACCCTTACACATCGTTCTGAAGAGAGACGGCTCCCTCCGTCCGTGCGGGAAATACAGGCGCCTGAACATGCAAACAGAACCGGATCACTACCCCTTCCCAAAACATTGCCGATGTAACCTCCTACCTGCACAAAGCGAAGGTTTTCTCTACGGTCGACCTCCTGAAGGGGTATTATCAGGTGCCTATGAACCCAGAAGACATCTCCAAGACTGCCATAACCACTCCGTTTGGCACATACACCTTCAATTACTCCTGTTTTGGCCTTCGTAATGCTGGGGCAACGTTTCAACGTCTCATGGATGGCATCTTAGGGGACCTCCCTTTCTGTGTATGTTATGTGGACGACATACTTGTGTTCTCCTCCTCAAAAGAGGAACACCTCCGTCACCTGCGCATCGTGCTCGACCGCCTGCAACAAAACGGCCTTGTAGTCCGGTACAACAAGTGTACCTTTGGCGCCAACGAAGTGTCGTTCTTAGGGCACCGTATCACTCCTGAAGGAGTCCACCCCTTCCCTGAGAAGGTAGCAGCCGTTCAGAATTTCCCCACGCCCTCGACCGTCAAAGCTCTACAGGAATTCTTGGGCATGATCAACTATTATCACCGTTTTCTGCCAGCCATTGCCGCCACTCTTGCTCCCCTCTACGCCTCTCTCAAGGGCAAGCCAAAGGACCTAAAGTGGGGTCCCCTTCAACATGCAGTCTTCTGCAATGCAAAGAAGGCCCTATCAACTGCTGCGGCTCTCACTTTTCCTATCCCACATGCCTCTCTCCTTCTCTCCACCGATGCCAGCGACGTCGCTATTGTTGCAGTACTCGAGCAGGTGGTCAAAGGCTCGCCCCGCCCATTGGCCTTCTTCAGCAGAAAACTGTCCAAGGCAGAATCGGGTTATTCTACCTTCGATCGAGAATTGCTGGCGGTGCACTTGGCTGTCCGTCACTTTCGCCATTTCTTAGAAGGTACGCCCTTCGTCATTCGTACAGACCACATGCCTCTGGTGCACGCCTTCACTCGACAGTCTGACGCCTGGTTCGCCCTTCAACGCCGACATCTCTCCGCCGTGGCTGAATACAATTGCACCCTCCAATACGTCCCTGGGAAAATGAATCCCGTTGCCGATACCCTGTCAAGAAACACGTTGGCTGCCGTTCAACTGGGATTGGATTACAACGCCCTGGCTGAAGCCCAACGACAGGATCCAGAGTGTCAAGCTTGTAGGACATCCTGCACGATCCCGCGGTGATAGGATTTTCCTCTCGAAGACTCCAACACCACCCTCCTCTGTGACGTCAGTACTGGTAGACCGCGACCTTGGATTCCTGCTCCCATGCGCCGACAGGTGTTTGATTTCATCCACGGCCTTTCACATCCCTCGTGCAGTTCTACTGCACAGCTGCTGAAGGCAAAGTTCATTTGGCACGGCATTTCTAAGTATGCTAAGGATTGGGTCCGTGCGTGTACTTCTTGCCAAACTTCCAAAGTACATCGACACACGGATTCAAGAGTGGGCACCTTTCCTCAGCGTCGTTTCGCACACATTCACGTCGACGTTGTAGGCCCCCTACCTACATCACAAGGACATCGTTACCTGTTTACCGTCATCGACCGCTCCACTCGTTGGCCTGAGGCCATTCCCATGGAAACTGCAACGTCCGCCTCATGTACATCTGCCTTACTCTCTGGATGGATTTCAAGATTCGGTATCCCTGAGCATATTACTTCTGACAGGGGAACAACTTTCACCTCTCAATTATGGACGTCATTAGCGAATCTCCTGGGCATCACCCTATATCAGACAACGGCCTACAACCCCGCTGCCAATGGAATGGTTGAACGTTTTCATCGCACCCTCAAAGCAGCTTTGATGTCCCGCTGCAAGGATTGCAACTGGTTTACTCAGCTTCCCTGGGTCCTCCTTGGACTAAGGACCACTCCTAAAGACGCCCTTGATGTCTCGGCAGCCGAAATGGTGTATGGCGACCTGTTGGTCGTCCCTGCTGAATTTTTTCCTTCTACAACCTCCTCCGACGATCTCCAGCGCATACGTCACTTCGTGGGAAAATTCACTCCGAGCCGCCAGACTTACAAGCCCCAAGCGAAGCATCACATACCAACGGACTTGCACTCTGCAACGCACGTCTCCCTGCGCAACGACACTGGCAAGCCACCACTAACGCCCCCTTACACGGCCCCTTTTCTTGTGATCCGACGCAGTCCGAAAGCATTCCTCCTAAACATTCGGGGCAAAAAAGACTGGGTCTCCATTGATCATCTAAATCCTGCTTATCTTCTGCCAGATGACCCGCCTACAGTTCGCCTCTCCAGATCAGGGCACCCTATTTAACATATACAGTATGTCATTTTTAGGGGGAGAGCCATGTACCAACCGTGTGTCACACAATTGTACATAATTATTTTGTATATATTATGCTTGTATCTGCGCTCTTCCCTCGCACTAAAAAGAACCTGAATGATCATGTCTCCGTTTTACTCAGTAACATTATCTGTCTCTCGAACAGGTCATGTCCTGATGCCTTGAGGTTTTGTATATAAAGAAGAGTGTTCCTTAATAAATAACTCAGTCGTTTTCAATCTGCCTTTGAGTTCACAACTCCTCTCTCGGCCCGTCACACTACACAGTATTCTATAAGTTTTATTCCATCTGTGACTAAGCTGTAGAATGATCTTCCTAATCAGTAGAACTTCAAAAGTTCAAAGTTGCAGCAAATGCTTTTATGTTGAACAGGCTGACATAAGTCTTTTTATAGTTTATATATGACATATCTGTTTTGACGTTGTTACTGTTTGTAGAATGATTTATTGTCAATTTTTTCTCATTATTTACTAATTTCATTGTTTCCTTTCCTCACTGGGCTATTTTTCCTTTTTGGTTCCTTTGGGCTCATAGCATCCTACTTTTTCAACTAGGGTTGGCTATTAATAATAATAATAATAATAATAATAATAATAATAACAATATCTGATGTAAAATGATTTACGGTCCATCGGCGTTTAAGATCAAGCCATCAAATACCTAAGAGACTGCTTAGTTGGTAGAAAATACTGTGTATTAATTAGAAACTCTTATTCATCATATGACCCCTTAAACAGAGGGGTACCCCAGGGGAGTGTACATGGCCCAATCTTATTCTGCCTCTATTCTATTGGTCTATAGAAAATACTACAAAGGCATGGCGTGAAGGTCAAACTATTTGCAGATGACACTTAATGTTACTTCCCCATAAATGATATAGATGATATTACTGAAGCTCTAAACCAAATCCTTGATAGTGTACCAAACGTGTGTCACACAATTGTACATAATTCCTTTTGTATATATCATGCTTGTATCTTCGCTCATCCCTCGCACTAAAACGAACTTAAAAATTCATGTCTGCTTTTCTCCTCTGTATCATTGTCAATATTGGAACATGAAAATTCTTGTTGCTTTGAGATTTTGTATATAAAGCAGTGTGTTCTTTAATAAACTAACTCAGTTGCTTTCACACTGCCTTTGAGTTCACAACCTTTTTCTCGGCACCGTCACATTGGTGACCCCGGAAGTCGACTCACTCCCACTGCCTTCCACCCCCACCCCCCTCGCCCCTCCATTCGTGGTACTATGACGGACTCTACAGCAGTTGGCGCTGCGACCGCACCATTGAAACTTTCACCGTTAGCCAGCGGAGAGGCGTTTGCTTGGTTTCAGCGCGCAGAAGTCCAGTTTCGCATCAACAGCGTGACTCACTCAACCACCAAAGCAGATTGTGTTCTCACGGCGATACCCGAGGACACCTTTCTGTAAATATCCGACTGGCTTTGTGAACAAGGAGACACCCCAACAGCGTATGACGCCCTCAAAACATACCTTCTGCAGCAGTACTCGCCGTCGCCAGCCGCCCGTGTAGCAAAGCTTTTTCAGCTCTCGCAACAACCGTTGGGGGACCAAAGGGCTTCGCTTGCCCTCAGGGAAATGACCAGTATCACTCGCCTTCAACCTGCCGCAAACGGCTCTCCTCGTGAGGTGAACCTACTTCGTGCTCTTTGGATACGCCGTTTACCCGGACCTATACGCGCTGCCATACCCGATGTCGATAGTTTGCCCATAAAGGACTTGATGACCAAAGCCGACGCCCTTATGGACAGCCACTTCAAGACCTCCATCACCACCTCCACCCCTGACGAAGAGGATGCCTAATCAACGTCAACCGATGCTGACATGAATGCCGTAAGAAATACAGGCCCACACCGTGACGTGCCGAAGCAGAGACAAAGCCGCCCACCACCCACCAATCGCTCGCGCCCCAACAAACGACTTCTACAGCCACTTACTACTCTCTTCCGCCGCAGTTTTACTACTACCACTTCAGATTCGGGCCAACTGCGAACAAATGTGCCGAGGATTGTCAGTGGCCAAAAAACGTGTAAGTAGGACATTACTCATGGCGGTGCCCTCCCGTGTTTCTAATATTTTCTTTTTATAGGGTGCAGGAACGGGCATGCGATTTTTGGTAGACACGGGTGCTTGTCATTCTCTTTTGCTAAGGAAACTCTTCAAGACACGACGTAGTCTGTCTATATCTGCCGAGGTCCGCTTGGTGGCTGCCAACCTATCTGCGATACCCACCTACGATTACGAGAACCTCACATTATTGTTCGGAAACGGTAAATTCAATTGGAAGTCTCTCGTTGCTGACGTCACAATGCTAATCCTCGGTGCGGATTTCCTCTGTAATTTCCACCTTCTGGTCGATGTCGCCCACCGACGACTGGTCAACGCAGACTCGTACTTGTCGACACATCTTCAACCCGCCCCCTCTAAACTCGCTCTCAACATTAGCGCACCCACGGATGCCAAGGCCCACCTTCTCACGTCGTACCCGGAAGTTTTCCGTCCAGAACTTTGCCAAAAGCCCACGGTTCCTGCCAAGCACGGTATTTATCACCATATCAAGATGACGGGACCCCAAGTCTTTTCAAAATTCAGATGTTTGGCACCGGAACAATTGGCAGCCGGCAAACAGACGTTCGCCAAAATGGAGGAAATGGGCCTTTGCCAAAAGGCCTCAAGCCCATGGTCGTCACCCTTACACATCGTTCTGAAGAAAGACGGCTCCCTCCGTCCGTGCGGGGATTACAGGCGCCTGAACATGCAAACAGAACCGGATCACTATCTCCTCCCAAACATTGCCGACGTGACCTCCTACCTGCACAAAGCAAAGGTTTTCTCTACGCTCGATCTCCTGAATTGGTATTATCAGGTACCTATGAACCCAGAAGACATCCCCAAGACTGCCATCACCACTCCGTTTGGTACATGCACCTTCAATTACTCCTGTTTTTGCCTTCGTAATGCTGGGGCAACGTTTCAACGTCTCATGGATGGCATCTTAGGGGACCTCCCTTTCTGTGTATGTTATGTGGACGACATACTTGTGTTCTCCTCCTCAAAAGAGGAACACCTCCGTCACCTGCGCATCTTGCTCGACCGCCTGCAACAAAACGGCCTTGTAGTCCGGTACGACAAGTGTACCTTTGGCGCCAACGAAGTGTCGTTCTTAGGGCACCGCATCACTCCTGAAGGTGTCCACCCCCCTCCCTGAGAAGGTAGCACCCGTTCAGAACTTCCCTGTGCCCTCGACCGTCAAAGCTCTGCAGGAAATCTTGGGCATGATCAACTATTATCACCGTTTCCTGCCAGTCATTTCTGCCACTCTTGCTCCCCTCTACGCCTCCCTCATATAAATATACATATATATATATATATATATATACATATATGTAAACATATACATATATATATATATATATATATATTTATATATATATACATATATGTAAACATATATATATATATATATATACATATATATATATATATATATACATATATATATATAAATATATATATATATATATATATATTTATATATATATACACATATATTTATATATATATATATATATATAATTACATATATATATATATATATATACATATATACATATATATATATATATATATATACATATATATATATATATATACATATATATATATACCGTATTTCCCGTTTCATAATATATTTACATATATATATATATATATATATAAACATATATATATATATATATATATACACATACATATATATATATATATATATGTATATATATATATATATATATACATATATATGTATATATATGTTTATATATATATATATGTACATATATATATATATATACATATATATATATATATATATGTGTGTGTGTGTGTGTGTGTACACACATATTATATATATATAATATATGTATATATATATATATATATATATACACATATATATATATATATATATATTTTGACAATCTATCGCTCAGGCATGCGATGTATAAATTTGTCACTATGCTGGAAGAAGAATTATAAAAACGAAATTCTTGGTCGAATTGATACAAATTAATAACAGGATCAAAGTTACCTTTACGACAGCAGTAAACAAGAAATAATATAATAACATATAAAATTTGTATACAGCTAGTTTAGAATTATAGATAGTTTAAAAATCAGTGAGTTTAAAAATTAGAGCTAGTTTAAAAATGACAATTGTTTAAATACCTTGTTATAAGTAGTTCATCAAGTTTATACATTCCTGGGATATTGTTGTTGAATTTTACACGGTCCAAGAATTTCGTTCTTCTGATCCTTCCTCCAGCATAGTGACAAATATATATATATATATATATATAAACAGTATATATATATATATATATATACATATATATATATATATATATATATACATACATATATATATATATATATATATATGAATCCTTCTCTTATTTCACCCCCATCCGTGCTTCCTTTCCTCCATCTTGCTGTCCAGCCTCTCTTCTAAATTTTACTTCACATTGCAAGTGTAGCGTTTCCTCCAGTTACATTTGGGCCACTGAATGATTTTACATGTACAACGGCTGAGATATGCATCCCAAATTCATATATCCATGAAGTCACCGGGAGAAACTTGGATTTTCAGGGGAATGGACTAAAAAACCTTTGACCAATAACGAAGAATCCTTTTTGTTTTTTCTTAAATAAGAGTTGTAATAGCCTGTTGGAAACATCCCTGCCTACCAATCAGCTGGACTTGGGTTCAAGATATGCTCAAGCATATTAGTTTATTGTAGTTTATGCAACCCACCATCCTTGTGAACAAAGGACGGGGGAGACTTGGGGGAGACTGCAGTTATACCTGTTGAGCAACCATTGTCTGGCTCTACATGGTCCTAACGTGGTTCGGGAGCGGGGTTGGTCGCTGATTATATGTATAAATGGTAAGATATAGGGCATTATCTTTGTCCCCTTGATTCTCTCATTCATTAACGACCTTTAAAATCTATTAATCAGGGAAGTTCGTAACCTGGGGAGCCTGTACCCCGTATGTTGAAATGGTAATTGAAACACTGGTATGTTGGACAACAGACTTTTTCAATTTGTGTTTTTTGCGTTTAATAGATGTACTGGCATAAGAACTCGAGATGGTAATGATTGTTATTGGTCTTTAATTTGAATGGTATTAAAAATATTTTTTCATTAAGTTTTTATGAAGGAATTAGATTTAAGTTTAAAATGGGAATATCCGAATGCGTTTTAACCGCATGCACATCAACAATGAAGTCAAAGAAATAATTTTAAATAGTAATTAGAATCTTGGGTAAATTTTTTATCTTGATTTTCCAAATTAAACCAATAATTTCCTCAAAATGGTTTCATCTAACTAATAGTTTGAATAGCTAGACTTCAACGAGGTCATTTTTAAGAACATCCTTCGTATTTACAGAAAAATTCATCATTGAGCGACCATTGTTCTTTCAAAATATATTGAATAATAGCATAAAAAATGGCGTTTAGACGAGATAATCGCACTTGGTAAAGGTTAAAACATTTTATTAGATATCCAGTTACCTGTTATCTAGCCTATCTAGCCTATTTCTGCTTATCTCGCCTTATAAGACTAAAAACCCTACCATTTGCATATCGCCCGAAAAAGAAGTAAACACGTTTCCCTTCCACTTTGATTTCAATTTTGAAAAGAGGAATAGAAAAAAAAAAAGCTATGAAAGAAATATGTTTTAGATTAAAGAATAAAAAGAGGAAACCCGATGTGGTTGTGGTGGGGGAGGGGGGTTGCCCCAGACTGGTGTCTACCATCTAAAGGCAAATATGAAATAGCTGGTAATTTCATTGGTGTTTATCTTCACTTTGTTCTTGTTCCTGTAGTAGGCTAGTGCCGCCATTGCTCCTCCAACTGAGCACAGTAAGCATTACATTAGGGTCAGTGCAACATCCATTCGGCCCTTGGCTGCACTAACTTTTTAGCCTTCTACTATACTTGTTCTCACTTATGTTCTTCCGTCTTGGTGTCTCATTTTTTTTAACCTTTCCTTACACATGGGTCCTGGATGGTCT
>NC_090738.1:102556232-102561232 GCF_036898095.1 Palaemon carinicauda
TGAAATTCTGGGACCCGCTGAACTGTACGGTCTGCCAGGCTCACATAGCTGATGGCTTCCATAACTCTCCCTCAGCGGAGATCAGGGACATTGCTCGAGAGAAGCTACGCAAATGGGTGCGTGGCTTCCAGAAGAATGCCACCGGACCGTACCTGGCCACTGAAGAATTGAGGTCACTGCAGTTCCCAAAGGCCTCCCCTGATTCTGTGGTGCCCAAGGATTTGATCCCCACTGTCCAAATTACGGTGGAACCTGATGTAGTCATTGCCCAGTCCATGCATGATTGCCGCCTAGATTCCGATGATGACGAACACATGTCGGATGTCTCGGAGGGTACAGAGAAGACCCTCATGGCTCAAGGAGCTGAAAAAGAAGAAGACCAGGTGGAATACGCCGAGTCGGAGCAAGAGGTCGCTCCTCCTTCCATCTCCGCCCCTACTCCTACACCGACGGAAGTGTCTCTCCCGTCTACCTCCACGACCCCGGAACCCTCATCATCCACTCAGGAAATGCTCCGGTTGATTAAAGCCGTCATGGACGACAAGTTAAAGGAGAATCAGGAGTTCATCAGGTCCATGATAGGATCCAAAGAACCGAAGAAGATCTCGGTTAAGGATCTCCCCGCTTGCTCTCATGCCAACCCATGGAGGTATGCTGAGCATATGGTGATAGCGACCGGCAGAATCTTTGTCAGCGACAAGATCGGCTCGGTCCCCCTGGAAGATGTGGAATTCTTCCCCAATTTTGAGGCCTACCCGGACTGTTACGTCTGACTTCGCTCTGAACCTGCCTCTAAAGAAGAGACCGAACCGAAGGAAGAGATAGTGTTCGATCTCGCGAAGGCCCAGGCTATGCTAGCCAACACGTTCAAGAGTAGGGGTTTTACCTGCTCTAAGCTTCCGGCCCTGAGCAAGAAGCACCCTACCTACGTCGCACCTGAAGATGCGGTACTTCCATTCATGGAAAAGGCCTTCGCTGCGTGCCTTAAAGCTGTGGAAGAAGGGAAAGCCTGCCCTGCACTGGAGGAGTGCAGACCCTTCTCCATAGTTACTCCCCCTGACGCTCGACACTGGAAGGACATCCAGCATACTTTCGTCGTGGGAAAGCTAGATCCTGACGTCGCCGGACGTCAGTTTAATGAAGACCTCCCGAAGCTCAACGATCACCTCCTTCGTCGGGAACAAGATACGAAGGAGAGGTTCGCAGCATCCATGTCCCACCAAGTCCAACTTGAAATTATGGCCTGTGACACCAGAGTACCAGACCACTACATGGTACTTGCCAAATCCCATATGGCAACCCTGATGAAGGACTTGTACCACTTCATGAAGGCTCGGAGAGCCTGTCGTGAATTCGTGTTCGCAGGTGCCACTGTGAAACATGAACCCCGGAGGCTGATTTCCTCCAACATCTGGGGCAAACACCTCTTTCCTTCTGACCTTGTGAAGGAGATCACTGACAAAGCCGCCACGGAGAATAGGAACCTTCTCCACAAATGGGGCATGTCAAAGAAGAGGAAACCCTCTCAGGACGACGGACCTCAACCTAAGAGGAAAGCCTCAAAACAGAAACCCCAGCAACGTCAACCAAGACGTCAGTTTCCGGGACCAGCTACCTCCCAAGTGGCAGCTCAGCCACAACAGACCTTTCAACTGGTCACCCAACCAGTGTTGTCACAGTCACCGGTCTTCACCCCTGCTTTCGAGCAACAGACGACTACCTTTCGTCCCAAAGGTAGAGGCTCAAACAGAGGTGCAGGCAGAGACGCGTCTCGCCGTCCCTCCAGAGGCAGAGGAGGAAAGGGAGCTAGCGGCCGAGGCAGCAAGCCCTCGGGACACCAGAAGCAATGAAGTGCTTCCGGTGGGAGGAAGACTCCGCCAATTCCAGGATCGTTGGACCTTCGATCCCTGGGCACACAGCATCGTCAAGAAGGGTCTAGGCTGGAGTTGGACTCAACCACCCCCAACATTCCAGCAGTTCTTCCAACAATCAACCCCCCTTCTGGAAGAATATGTCCTAGATCTCTTAAACAAGAAGGTGATAAGGAAGGTAAAGTCCACCAGGTTCCAAGGAAGACTGTTTTGTGTCCCCAAGAAAGACTCCGACAAACTCAGAGTCATTCTGGACTTATCCCCCCTCAACAAGTTCATAGCGAACGACAAGTTCAAGATGCTGACTCTTCAACAAATAAGGACCCTTCTGCCTCGAGGTTCCTACACGGTCTCCATAGACCTGGCGGATGCCTACTGGCACGTTCCAATGAACCATCACGCTTCCTCCTACCTAGGATTTCGACTCCAAAGGAAAAGCTACGCCTTCAGGGCCATGCCCTTCGGCCTCAATGTGGCCCCTCGGATCTTCACAAAGCTGGCGGACGCCATAGTACAACAGCTCCGCCTCCGAAACGTCCAGGTGATGGCCTACCTCGACGACTGGCTAGTTTGGGCTCCATCGCTCGAGGATTGTGTAAAATCCTGCAACAAAGTCACCCAGTACCTAGAACACCTGGGATTCAAGATAAACGAGAAGAAATCTCGCCTCTCTCCAGCTCAGAAGTTCCAGTGGTTAGGAATCCAATGGAACCTTCAGTCACACCGCCTTTCCATCCCCCAGAAGAAAAGGAAGGAAATAGCAGGGTCTGGCAAGCGACTACTAAAATCCAAACGGATTTCAAGACGCCAGCAGGAACGAGTTCTAGGCTCACTACAGTTCGCCTCAGTAACAAACCCAGTGCTTCGTGCACAGCTAAAGGATGCCGCGGGAGTCTGGAGACGTTCTGCATCCATCGCTCGAAGAGACCTCAAGAGACGGCTCCCAAACAGACTTCGGCTTCTCCTCAAGCCGTGGTCGGAAGCAAAGGCCCTGAAAAGGTCCATTCCTCTTCAACACCCACCTCCATCACTCAACATCCACACGGACGCTTCGCTGGAGGGTTGGGGAGATCACTCCCACCAAAAACAGGCTCAAGGCACCTGGTCTCCCCTGTTCAAGACGTTCCACATCAACATCTTGGAGGCCATGGCGGTCCTTCTAACTCTGAAGAAACTATCCCCGCCTCCCTCGATCCACATTCGTCTAACCCTAGACAACTCGGTGGTAGTTCGATGTCTCAATTGCCAAGGCTCAAGATCGCCCCAGATAAATCAGGTGCTTCTCCCAATCTTCCGTCTGGCAGAGAAGAAAAAGTGGCACCTGTCTGCAGTTCACCTACAAGGATTCCGCAACGTGACAGCGGATGCTCTATCTCGAACAAACCCGATAGAGTCGGAATGGTCTCTAGACGCAAGATCATTCTCCTTCATCTCTCACCAAGTCCCAGAACTTCAGATAGATCTCTTCGCAACGAGCGACAACAATCAACTTCCTCGGTATGTGGCCCCGTACGAGGACCCCAAGGCAGAAGCAGTGGATGCCATGTCACTGGACTGGAACAGATGGTCCAAGATCTACCTGTTCCCTCCCACCAACCTTCTGCTGAAAGTCCTCTCCAAACTGAGAACCTTCAAAGGGACAGCGGCCCTAGTGGCTCCCAAGTGGCCCCGGAGCAACTGGTACCCCCCTGGTCCTGGAGCTGCAGCCCAAGCTGATCCCTCTCCCGGGCCCAGTTCTCTCCCAACAAGTACAGAAGTCGACTGTCTTCGCTTCATCATCGAAAATCAAGGACCTTCATCTCATGATTTTCTCTGCCTAGCCGCAAAGAAGAGGTTTGGGATCTCGAAGAAAAGTCTAGACTTCCTCGAGGAATACAAGACCGAATCCACAAGACGGCAATACGAATCATCCTGGAGGAAATGGGTCTCTTTCGTCAAGACAAAAAATCCTAAAGAAATCACAATTGATTTCTGCATGTCCTTCTTCATTCACCTTCATGGACAAGGATTAGCAGCCAATATGATTTCAACCTGCAAATCGGCCTTGACCAGACCAATTCTGTATGCCTTCCAAATTGATCTGTCCAGCGACATCTTCAATAAACTACCGAAAGCATGTGCTCGTCTACGCCCAGCACCCCCACCGAAACCGATCTCCTGGTCACTAGACAAGGTGCTCCATTTCGCCTCCAACTTGGATAATGATTCATGCCCTCTCAAGGATCTGACTCAGAAAGTTATATTTCTCTTTGCTCTTGCTTCTGGAGCCCGAGTCAGCGAAATAGTGGCATTATCAAGAGAAGAGGGTCACATCCTGTTTACTGATACAGGAGACATTACCCTCTCCCCTGATCCTACGTTTCTCGCCAAAAACGAATTACCCACCAAAAGATGGGGCCCCTGGAGAATATGCCCCCTGAAGGAAGATGTCTCTTTATGCCCAGTAGAGAGCCTTAAGGTCTATCTTCGCAGAACTTCGAACTTTGGTGGAGGCCAACTCTTCAAAGGAGAAACATCGGGCAGCGACCTGTCACTGAAACAATTAAGAGCGAAAATCACCTACTTCATTCGCAGAGCGGATCCTGACAGTACACCCGCCGGTCATGATCCTAGGAAAGTTGCATCATCTCTGAATTTCTTTCAGAGTATGGACTTTGAAAGCCTTAAAAGCTTCACAGGCTGGAAGTCCTCGCGCGTTTTCTTTAAACATTATGCGAAACAAGTGCACGAAGTCAAACATTTTGTGGTAGCCGCAGGTAGTGTTATGAAACCTGCACCTAACTCTGCATAGAACAGTGAGTTACTTGGGACTCTAACTCTTCGGGTGCCTATGTTGACCCTCGAGTGATACATAGTGATGTCGAAAACACTTAGTGCTTTTATAACTGTTCTTATCCCAGGTGAAATGTCATAGTTGTCACACAAGTGCCGCATGCCCTGAGCATGATGTGTTTTAATCAAAGACTAACGTTCCTCGAGAACGAGTGCCTACTAATAAACTTGAAATTCCTTTTCAGATTCAAGAGCAAGTCTTTATTACTATGTACATTATAATTACTGTAAATGAACTTTACTTATTGCTGCAATTCATTTAATTTCTGCATTTGTGAAATAAAATTTCTATTTTAT
>NC_090738.1:102566232-102573732 GCF_036898095.1 Palaemon carinicauda
TGATGAGGTGTTCAAAGAATATCAGTTGTGCTCATCACCAGGTTTCTGCTATAGAGTATTTTAAAGCCTCAAGTACTTATTTTTACTTTTCATCTTTTTATATCTTATTTTCATCGATTATACTTTCATGAAATTCAGTAATGAAAACTTACTTATTTACAAAAGCGATACAAATGATCACGAACGAAGGATTTATCTTCCTATTATTTTCACCCAGATCTAATATCTTTATCAGTCCATGATTTTATTTTTATTTTTTTCCCTTTAATTCTTTTTATTTCCAGAGCTAGAGTATAGATTGTCACATTTGAATTATGTTGGATAATTATACGTAAAATAAACTGACTTGGGTTTTATTTGGCATCAAGGTTATTCATTGTCCTTAAGATGTTCATCTAATTATATCCTTATTCACATTCTCATTCGTTTTTTTCTTCTCCCTGTGTTTAGTAAAATATTTACGCATGAACCATTCAAAGAAAACCCGTTCGTGAAAGGGAAATTGGGATGATATTTGTTTAAGGCCCTTTCAGGAAGTAAGCGAGGACGAATGCACGGAGGTAAACCTGAAATTCTGAACTATTCTAAATAGCCAAACACATTTTCAAATAAAATTTTCTGGATTTTAACAGAAAAACAAACAAACAACGGTGCCATTAATGATAAGCTATAGTCGAAGGGTCGGAAAATCGAACAAACTTTACCATTCCGATGCTAAGCCAGACCAGAACGAGTCTGATTCAGCCTGAAAAATATTACATAGCCGAACTATCGTTCAGGTCAGTGATGGATTCCCTCAATGTTCAAGGATGATGCATTTTGAAACGTTAATTATTCCGCCGAGACTCTTATCTCATTGATCGCAATCTCGAAATATGAATTTAACGAACGTATTCTTTTTTTTTTTTAACTAGAGAGAGGATGGTTAGGAAACCGGATTGAAATAGATCATTATTTTACTGTACTTCCCAAATCAGAAAACGCTTTGTTTTTATTTTGACCTCTATAGGAACCCAGATCAGTCCTTTAGATGATTTTCAATGTAGAATTCCGGGTGAAATGGGAACGTTAAGCACACCAGCTTATTCTTTTGATTGCAGTCAGACGAGTATGGTTTAAATTTTTTTTTTTTTTTTTTATCAAAGAGGCCCCTGATTAGGGAATGTAATCTATCTTAGTACTATTTTACCTTTTAGATGTAATTTCATTTTAAGTGTTTATATGTATGTAATGTATAGGGAGATGGTAAAGAAACCTAATATAAAAAAAAAAAAAAAAATATTCTATCCTTATAAAGTCTAGCATTTGAATAATGACTCTTACCCCAAAAAGGCACTTTAAGAACATTTTGATCTGCACTACTCTCTCTCTCTCTCTCTCTCTCTCTCTCTCTCTCTCTCTCTCTCTCTCTCTCTCTCTCTCTCTCTCTGTTTTGGCCCAGGAGGAGGAAATGTAGGTTTGGTGAAAGAGAGGAAATAGTGAGGGTGGTATAGTATAAGTTTTGTTAGATCTTATTTGAGTTACCCGTTTCTCTTTATTTCCCATTAATCAAAATATTGATGTTTTTTTTTTTTTTAATTATGTTTTGGGAATCTAATGAAGTTTTATCACATCTGTCAATTTGCATTTTTGTTTCGTAATACGACTATTGATATTACGAAGGTGAACTCGTTTTCCTTCCTTGATCTGCTTTTCTCTTGATTAATATACTCTAATGCATGACAATATTCAATGCCACTTCTTATAGCATCGCTACAAGCTTCCTCTCCACATTTAACTCGTCCGTATTAAAGCTTTACTTGGCAAATTATAGCTTTTCACTGTGATGTAGATTTATATAAATAAAACTCTGGTCCAGTTGTTGATGCAACAAAGCTTAGTGAAATATCAGAGTCGTTACATACCTTCCTAAAGTCCTAACAAAGGGACGAAAGAAAATTTTCCCAGGCTTGAACGTAGACGTTATTGACCGAAGAATATAATTGTTACATACGTAAGAAGTATATGGATGCCGTGGTATTTTTATCCTATAGAAATAGTATGATTCCTTACCATGCAACAAACAGACTGAATAAAAAAAAAAATAAAAACACCTGACTTTTCACGTTGAGTTGATTAGTCGCCATGGCGACATCCAAGAGGGGAAATTTATTCTGTATTGTATCAACTCGATTGAAACCAGCCTTCAGTCAGGTCTCCATGCTCGTAAATTCCATCTTTCTCGTTATCGATTGTTTTTAAATCTTCTGGATTGAACTGAGAATAAAGAAGAGGAAGAAGCGAAAGGGCAGGCCTAAAACCGTCATTGTTTACATATCCCATTTCTATTGCTTCTCTCCCTTTCTCTAACATAAGGACAATCCAATACTTAGATAGGTGATCAATAATTAAAGAACACAGCCTGAACATACATATTACAAGGCGACTGATTGATTGCTTGATTTAGAATTCTCTGGCATCGGAGGTCATTGATGCCATATTTTTGTTATAAATTAGTAATAAAGGACTATTTATTTCAAAACCATTAAAGTAAAGATGTCCTTATAAAATATAAATAGATTTCAGAAGAGCTTCTACAGAAATAAATATGAAAATACCGCTATCACATTATAACATACCCTGTCCAAGAATCTTAGCAAGGATGGACCTGTCACCCTCATCTCGAGCCTCAAACATATCTATTTCATAAGGTGCTACAAGAGGGGCATTCGATCAACAAATGCCTCACTGTCAAGGGGATCAAAAAGTCGTCGTAATATGACTGGTGATGGCCAGTTATCAGAATCGCGTGTTTTAACCAAGTGTGAATAATGCAAGTGACTTGAAACCTCACTCCATAAATCATTGGTTAAAACCGGAGGAGTAAGCCTAATACCAAAATTTAAAAGAAAAAAAAAATAACAGTTTGTTGGAAAAAAGTCTGTATTTATATATGTGAATGCATTGAATAGTTATAACATACCTTTCCTCCCGGAGTAAAATAACGCATTGCCCCGTGTATCAAGGAGAGAATAAAACCAATATTTGTGGGTGGTTGGGAAGATCTTTTTCAATCAGGGAAATCACAGACTTTGTGGGGTAATCAGAAAAGAGCTTAGAGATAATTATACATTATTAGATCTCCTTTAGTCTGAATAAATGTTGTTTATATCCAAGCAATCTTCATCTACTGGAAAAGTCACCTTCTCCTCCATCGATTACGCAAACTGGAAAGATTTCTACCCACGTTAGATCCTATTTGGGTTATTTCAAGGTTTTGGTTAACAAACAATCTTTCTTCTTTCTCCTTTTATACAAGGGATTCGTTTCCTACGTGAATGAGTTTATGCTTTTCTATATAACAATGAATGTTTTAAGAAAATAAAAGTGTTTGCAGTGTATTATTATTATTATTATTATTATTATTATTATTATTATTATTATTATCATTATTATTATTATTATTATTATTATTATTATTATTATTATTATTATTATTATTATTATTATTAGGTAAACTAAAACCCTAGTTGGAAAAACACAATGCTAGAAAACAAAGAGCCCCAACAAGGAATAATAGCTCAGTGAGGAGAGAGAAAAATGAAATAAATAAACTGCAAGAGAAGTAATGAAAAATTAAAATAAAATATTTTAAGAACAGTATATTACTATAAAAATCTTAAAACAAAATAAGAGGAAAAAAAATAATTGAATGGTGCGCCAAGTACCCTCACGCAAGAGAACTCTACTCTTAAGAAAGTGCAAGACCATGGTACATAGGCTATAGCACTTCCCAAGACTGGAGAACAATGGTTTGATTTTGGAGTATCTTCCGTCAAAATGACTTAAGGTAAAGTGTGCGATCGCATGGATTTCTTTCAGATGGCATTGCTCTAGCTCTAGACTTAGATGCAGAGCCGAATGTGTATCAAGCAGTTGAGTGAAGATTAAGCATAAAATATCTTAATTACTGGACAAAGTTTTCATCTGAAGATTAGACTAAAGAGAAAAAACAAAATCATCATTTAAAATCTTTTTTATATGTTTGAGTGCATAACCAGATACCTTTGAAGATCGCCAGAGTAAAAAATTGTAAAACTATATCTATTTACATTTCCTTTATCACACATTTATGTCCTTCAACACAGCAATCTACAGATACACTTCTTTCTATAACGAAGTTCAATACTTCCCCTAGTTCAAGATATTCCTACATGTTAGCTCATCATAAACTTTGCCCGTTAAATTATAAGAAACTTTTGATAAAATAAAAGAAAACTTTCCGAATACGGTTTGCAGAAATGAAGGTCGTCAGCGTCGCGTTGCCTTTGCTTTGATAACAAATGATAACGTCCTTTGTTACATGTAATATGTAAATGAAAATAATTTTTATGACTTCGTTTTGCTGACATGAGCTTTGCCTTCTTCATCCTAAAGAAAAAAAAAAAAAACACAATATAAAAAAATAATATGACATATATCAGTTGTTGCATTATGTTTTTCTTGAGATGATACAATCCAAGATGAGTTATGTAAGAGAGGGTTGAGATCGTTAGATGATGATGATGATGATGATGATGATGATATATGTATGTATTGTAGCCAACAATTCCTGTTGACACGGGCCTTTCCCTTGTTCGGCCCGTAAGTGATGTGAAAAAATCAGAAGGTTTGTTGTTAAACAAGAGGAAATTTGAAAGGTTTTTAGTTGTAGAAACACATGTGAACAGAGGAAGGATGACGGTGTTAGAGGAGGGGAGCCATCATGTCACGGATAGTGGTAGTTTGAATGATTGTAAGGCCTTTGAAATGTACAGAAATGTTGCAGGTGGGGTTGTCCTACCCTTTACTCCCAGGGTCCCTGCGAAATATTTTAGTAGTAATCAAAGTTATGGAAACATTCAGGGGATGATGTGTATAGGGATTATGTGTTTAGGGTCTTACAGTGAGTGGATGAGATGAATTTTAATGAGGAATTCAGAGGTTATATTACCTCGTTGGAGGTAAGTTTGAGAGCAACTGTCTTTAACAATTACTTTTGCCAGTGAGGCTAGATAGTTAGTCATGCCTGGACATTATATAATACCGTCTGGAAGACTTTGAAGATGACAACTCAATTCTCGTTGCTATTATATAACCATGGTTCATTTCTTTTCAAAACAGAGATAAAGAGAAGGAAATATATTAAGGCACAGTGCCTTATCTATAAATGTATGCTTTAAATGCAATTATTACCAGTATTATTATCAACAGTAACAAAAGTAGCCCACAGTTGCTAAAGCTTTCCGTTAGAATCTCTCTAAAAAAAAAAAAAAAAAAAAAAAAAAAAAAAAAAAAAAAAAAAAAAAAAAAAAAAAAACATGTAACAGAGAATGGTAGGAACATCATCACCCACAAGCTGTGGTAGAAAAAGATCATGCTAACTTACTCTTGGCCTGCGCATAGAAACTGACAGGGCGATACAAGCACATCGACATAACGTCACTCCGGTCGACAAGACAACGAAGAAAGTATGGGTCACAGATGTCGCAGTACCATAGTTATCAAAAGTGGAAGCTAAAGGGGGAGAGAAAATAGAGAAGTACCAACACTTAATAGTTGGATTGAGAAGATTACACGATATGAAAGTTGACGTAGTGATGTTAACAATCATAGGAGCACTAGGGAATATAACTAAATCATTGGTAAAATCTTGAAAAAGTAGGGGGGGGGGGGGAATAGCCCCCAGACAATGTAAAAAAGAGCGTGCTACTAGAAACAGAACATATAGTGGGATTCGTAAGGAAGGTGGATGCAATCCGGAACCACATACTATAGACAACAAGTCTTTGAGGATTAATAATAATAATAATAATAATAATAATAATAATAATAATAATAATAATAATAATAATAATAATAACAAGTGAGCAAGTCCTGAACGCGGACATGGTCCTCGTAGAGGACATACCTCCGCCAAGATGACCTAGAGCGCCATATGTCCTAGAATCATGAATTGATGTGACTTCGACCTTCACATGACCTTGACCTTCACGTGACCTTCAAGTGACCTTGACCTTCACGTGACCTTGACCTTCACATGACCTTGGCTTCAAGTGACCTTGATCTTCAAATGTACTTGACCTTCACGTGACCTTGACCTTCAGGTGACCTTGACCTTCACGTGACCTTGACCTTCACGTGACCTTGACCTTCAAGTGACCTGCTTGACTTTTGACCTTCAAGTGATCTTTGTTCATTTGCCACTGATACTTAATATGACATTGATATAATGCACCAATATGACCTTGACCTTTGACCTTTATAAATTTGAACATCACCCATGGGTTGCGCCTGGACTAGGACTTCCCTGTTGGCTTATGCAAAAGTCAGTGCTTTATTTCTGTCTCTTGATATGGCCACTTATGTCATAGTGACACCAGTGACCCCTGTGACCTTGACCTTGGGGTGACCTTGACCAAAATTTAATCAGTTCTTCCATACACATTGGGGAACTACTTGGCCAAGTTTGAAGTGATTCCGTGTAGAAATGTGGCCTCTACGTTGTCCACAGACAGACAGACAAACAGAGAAACAAACAAACAAACAAACAAACAAACAAACCGAACCGAAAACATAACCTCCTGGCGGAGGTAATAATAATAACAGAATTAGTAGTAGCAACAGCAATATGGAAACCATTACTAGCCTGAATGCTACATTTAAAAAAAACAAAAATTATATATATATATATATATATATATATATATATATATATATATATATATATATATATATATATATATATATATATATATATACATATATATATATATATATATATATATATATATATATATATATATATATATATATATATATATATATATATATATATATATATATTCTGCCTACATTACATTGTTGAAAAAATATCATACAGTAAACAACCATTTTTTTCTGCAACACCTAATACTATTAATGAAATTATTGTTACGACAAATACCACCAATGCAGTAGCTACAATTTCTTCCCCTTAACTGACAACACTAGTGACAAAACAACAATAAGAACAACAACCCACCTCTCCTCAATGGCCATGACCCCAATACACTGGAGAGTTGATTTCCCAGAATTAGTCCCTCTTGCGCAATGAATTAACTACCTCGTGAATTTAAGAGATATTGGTCCCACACACATCACTGCCCCAATTTTGAGAGCAAGGACAAGCGTGCGTGGTGTGTTTTGAAATAAATAATGAAATGGATAATATTAAGTAGCAGGGGGGGGGGGGAGTCGACCTCTGACGTTATGACTCCAGGTTTTGTACACTTAGATGCTGTTATGCATTTTTCCATACTGCAATTTTATCTTTTTTTAGAATTTTTCAAAATATCTTTATATTGATTAATTGATTTACATGATTCATACACCTGCGCAAGTATATATATATATATATATATATATATATATATATATATATATATATATATATATATATATATATATATATATATATATATATATATATATATATATAAA
>NC_090738.1:102586232-102588732 GCF_036898095.1 Palaemon carinicauda
AAGTCATCCCTTCCACATCATAAGAGTCAACAATACATGTATCCTAGAAGTTTCACTCCAGCTGTGACCATATTGTGGAAGGATCTTCCTAATCTGAAGTTGAATAGGCGAACTTCAGAAATTCAAATTAGCTGCAAATGTATTTACGTTGAGTATGTTGACGCAAGTCTCTCTTCATAGTTTATATATGACACATCTATTTTAACGTTGGTTCCGATCTTTAAAAAAAATTAAAATCTTTTAAACTATTCACTATTTCTCATATTTAGTTTATTACCTTTCTTTACTGGATAACTTCCCTGTTGGATCCCTCCAGCTTATACCATTCTGCATTTCAAACTAATGTTGCAACAACAACTACTATTATTATCATTATTAAGTTAATACTAGAACTATCAACCACGTCTACAACTGATGACATAATCGAAAACCAATGACTGTTCTGGATAACATTTACATGCCCTTAAGGGTTTATGGTATGCTGTTAGAAAATGACCTGACCAATGAAAAGCGATTTCTGGAGCAGATATACATATAAAAATACACACACAAATCTCTCTCTCTCTCTCTCTCTCTCTCTCTCTCTCTCTCTCTTTATATATATATATATATATATATATATAGATAGATAGATAGATAGATAGATAGATAGATAGATATATGAACAGTATGGGTATGTCTATATATGATATGATATATGTATGTATGTACATGTTTGTGTATGCATATATACAAATATATATATACTGTATATGATTAATAAGATTGTCTTTTTCATACACAATGTATAGAATTTTAATGTTTTAATTTATTCTCCAATACAATTATTGTATTTTACTAATATTTGATGAAAGCTACAGATTACAGAGTTCATTCAGGGGTAGGATTTGTGAATTAATGTCTAACCTTTCTAATGAACTTCTATCGTTTTTCTACGTTTATACTAATGAATATTCACTATAAAAGTAAACTGATATCAAATAGTATGCCAAAATAAGGATTAAAATGTATGTAGAAATGCATGATCTTTCCCCTGTAAATTGCTTGCGATTACTATAAGTGATATATGGGATAGCCATAAAGGAGAAGGATAAAGATTCGTATCCAAAGTTCAAAGGAAAGGGCAATGGTACAGTGGTAACTTGTTCGCCTAGCATTCGCATGGTAGAAGATCGATCCCGACCTGGGATCATAATTTTAAGCTGTTTAATGGGGAAGCTACTGCTGTGGTTAGGCACCACCGTGGGAGCTTGGGCTTGACCGCTTAACCGTGTGGTGACCATCTATTCTGATGAAACTGGAACTGAAACCAGACACCTTTAACCTTTTAACCCTTAAATAAAGGCTATAAGCACGTAAATAATCTTGAAAAAGACAAAAAAAAAAAAAATAAGTTAAGACTAAACAAATATAATAAGAGATGTTATATAGAAATAATTTTCATAAAAATTAATTCATAAGAAAACGAAATAACTGTATATAAGAAAAGTAAAGGCAGCAGACATCCATGATACTCAAGACCCATTGATATTACAGTCTTGAAATGAAGGATATGAAAGAAGAACTGATGATTGATGACAATTATTTTGTCTCGAGATTTTCATTGTTTTGTTTAATAGAATATTGAAATTTGAATTTTCTCCGTTTTTATCGGCGAATCGTTGCCAGCTATTATTCTTATTTGCTTTCGTCCATGCTTACTCCTCACTGTTGCCAATTGATGGTAATTATTTCTTGATAACTTATTCTATTTGATTAATTTTATTTCAATATTTCAATTCTTAATCCATAAAATCTTCTCCCCATCTCTTCCCTATCTAGTGAAAGGAAAATAGAAAAAATATTAACTAAACTATAAATAGCTTTTACATTCAATGTTACATGTATTACATGAACTATTAGACTGCTTGCTATATAAGTTTTCATGGTACCAATGAAAGTGAACCCAATTACAATAATAATAATAATGAAATGGTAAGCAGCTCTTCTAGGAGAAGGACACTTCCAAATAAAATTATTGTTTTTTGGCCTTGGGTAGTGCCATAGCCTCTGTACCATGGTCTTACACTGTCTTGAGGTAGAGTTCTCTTGCTTGAGGGTACACTCGGGTACAATATTCTATCTTATTTCTCTTCCGCTTTTTTTTTCAAGTGTTTATAATTTATATATGAAATATTATCTTAAAGGCGTTACCGTGCTTAGAATATTTTATATTAATATTTAATTACTTCTCTTGTAGTTTCCTTATTTCCTTTCCTCACTGGGCTATTTTCCCTGTTGAAGCCCTCGGGCTTGTAGCATTCTGATTTTTCAACTGGTGTTGTAGCTTAGCAAGTAATAATAATAATAATAATAATAATAATAATAATAATAATAATAATAATAATAATAATAATAATAATAATTCCCAAAGTAGTGTCTCATAAGACTTTCTAATATTGTGGCTATAGAATGAATTTGGTGTACATTGATGGCAATCTTAAAAACTCTCATTGAACCC
>NC_090738.1:102596232-102613732 GCF_036898095.1 Palaemon carinicauda
TTTGAGCCCGATGTTTCTCCCCTGAATAGTTGACCACCCTTGAAGTCTGAAGTTCTACGAAGATAGACCTTTAGGCATTCTACTGGACATAGAGATGCATCTTCTTTCAGAGGGCAGATTCTCCAGGGACCCCACCTGTTGGTGGGTAACTCATTCTTGGCGAGAAACGTAGGATCCGGAAACAGGTTCAGATCCCCCCCCATCCAGGAACTGAACACGACCTGCCTCTCTCGAGAGGGCTACGATCTCACTAACCCTGGCCCCGGACGCGAGTGCAAATAGGAAAATAACTTTTTGCGTCAAATCCTTTAACGCACATTTTTCATTGCTCAACAGGGAGGCGAAATGAAGAACTTTGTCTAAAGACCATGAGATGGGCTTTGGAGGTGCTGAAGGTCTGAGCCTAGCGCAGGCTTTCGGAACTTTATTAAAGATCTCGTTACCTAGGTCGATCTGGAAGGCAAATAAAATGGGTCGCATCAAAGCAGATTTACACACTGAAATCGTGTTAGCTGCCAACCCTTGGCCATGGAGGTGGATGAAGAAAGATAAGCAGAAGTCTGTTGAGATCTCCTGCGGATTCTTTGCCTTTACAAAGGCCACCCATTTTCTCCAAGATGACTCATATTGCCTTCTAGTCGATTTGCACTTATATTCCTCTAGGAAGTCTATGCTGGCTTTCGAAATCCCGAAACGCTTTCTCACCGCAAGGGCGAGAAAATCATGAGCTGCAGGGTCCGGGTTTTCTGTAATGAAGCGCAGACAGTCGACTTCTGGACTCGCTGGGTCAGAACTGGATGTGGTAGCGGCACAAACTTCATCTGTAGTTTCAACGCCAAGGGGAACCACATACTGTTCGGCCACTTGTGGGCCACTATTGCCGCTACCCCCTTGAAGGATCTCAGTTTGTTGAGGACCCTCAACAGAAGGTTGTGAGGAGGAAACAGATAAATCCTGGACCATCTGTTCCAGTCGAGGGACATCGCGTCCACTGCTTCCGCTAAGGGGTCCTCGTACGGGGACACGTACAGGGGCAACTTCTTGTTGTCTTTCGTCGCAAAGAGGTCTATCTGCAGTTCTGGGACTTGATTCAGAATGAAGGAGAATGATCCTGTGTCTAAGGACCATTCCGACTCTATCGGTGTGAACCTGGATAGAGCGTCCGCTGTCACATTGCGGACTCCTTGAAGGTGAACTGCCGACAGGTACCACTTCTTCTTTTCCGCCAATCGGAAAATGGCTAACATCACCTGGTTGAGAGGTGGTGACCTCGACCCTTGTCGATTCAAGCATCTCACAACCACCTCGCTGTCCATCACCAATCTTATGTGGATCGAGTGACGCGGGGAGACTTTCTTTAAGGTAAGGAGCACTGCCATAGCTTCTAGAAAGGTTATATGAAAGGTCCTGAATAGCTTGGACCAAGTCCCCTGGACTTTTTTCCGATGAGAGTGACTTCCCCATCCCTCCTTTGAGGCGTGTGAGTGAATCGTCATCGACGGGGGAGGTGGCTGAAGAAGAACAGACTTCTTTAGATGTCTGGCTTGGGACCAAGGTCTGAGAAGAGTACGTAGCCGAGGCGGCACTAGTCTTCTCAGGTCTCTTCGCGCGTTTGATGCATACCTTCTCCAAACTCCGGTTGCATCCTTTAGCTGTGCTCTTAGCACTGGGTCTGTCACTGAAGCAAACTGGAGAGAGCCTAGTACCCTCTCCTGTTTGCGTCTTGATATCCTTTCGGAATCTAGAAGGCTCTTGACAGAGCCCGCTATCTCCTTCCTTTTCTTCGTCGGGATGGAGAAACTGGTGTGACAAAAGGTCCCAGTGGATTCCTAGCCACTGGAACTTTTGGGATGGAGAAAGTCGAGACTTTTTTCTGTTGATCTTGAAGCCTAGGTACTCTAGGAACTGGATCACCTGACTGGAAGCTTGCAAGCATTAGGTCTCGGATGCTGCCCACACCAGCCAGTCGTCCAGGTAGGCTACTACCTGAATTCCCTTTAGGCGTAATTGTTTGAGAGTTGCGCTCGCAAACTTCGTGAAAATCCTTGTGGCTAAGTTTAGCCCGAATGGCATGGCTCTGAAGGCGGTATAGTCTCTGTTGTAGCCTGAACCCTAGGTAGGGGGAGAGTCGACGGCTGATTGGAATGTGCCAATAGGCGTCTGACAAGTCTATAGAGACTGAGTATGCCCTCTTGGGCAGTAAGGTCCTTATGTGTTGCAGTGTTAGCATCTTGAATTTGCAATTCACTATGAACTTGTTGAGTGGCGACAAGTCCAGAATGACTCTGAGCTTTTCCGAGTCTTTCTTGGGAACACAAAACAGCCTCCCTTGGAATTTGATGGACTTCACCTTTCGGATCACCTTTTTCTCCAACAGTTCTTGAACGTACTCCTCCAGAACGGGGGTGGAGTGTTGGAAAACCGAAGGCACGGGGATGGAGTGCTGTACCAGCTCCATCCCAGTCCATTCTTGAGTAGGCTTTGGGCCCAGGGATCGAAGGTCCAGCGATCCCAAAATTTCATCAGTCTCCCTCCTACCGGTATCGTTTCACTTGGACTGCCGTCCTGAGGTCTTGCCTCCCTGACCACGACCACCTCTGAATCCCCTTCCCCTTGAGGGGAGCCTAGACGAGCCTCTGGCTGCTCCTCTAGGTTTTGCACGAAAGGAAGAAGACTGTCCTTCGAACGTTGGGGTGAATGCGGTGGACTGACCTGGCACAGCCTGGGGTACCCACTGAAAAGTGGTCGGGGTTTGTGCCACCATCTGGGGCACTGGAGGCAATGGCAATTGCAGTTGCTGTTGCTGTCTAAAAGGCTTGGCTGGCCGAGACGGTAGCCTAGTCCTCATATTCTTCCTCTTTGGTTGAGGACCCTCATCCGGGGAAGACTTTCTTTTGATAGCCAGGCCCCACTTCTGGAGAAGGTTTCTATTCTCCACGGCGGCCTTATCAACAACTTCTTTGACCACATTGGTAGGGAAAAGGTCTTTTCCCCAAATGTTGGAGGAGAATAACTTCCTTGGCTCGTGTCTCACCGTAGCCCCGGTGAACACGAACTCCCTGCAAGCTCTCCTTGCCTTGACGAAGCTATAAAGGTCCTTCGTCATTGTGGCTAGGTGAGACTTAGCCACCACCATGAACATTTCATGGACCTTGGGGTCACTTGCCATCGTCTCAAGAGTAGTCTGATGAGACATTGAGGCAGCCAGTCTTTCTTTTGTCTCAAACTCTCTTCGTAAAAGAGAGTCGGACAGCTTGGGGAGGTCCTCGCTGAATTGTCGTCCGGCAATATCAGCCTCCAACTTTCCCCACTGAGAACGTCAGATGGACATCCTTCCAGTCTTTGTGGTCCATAGGCAGGGCCAGCAACAAGGGTTTACACTCCTCCAGGGAGGGGCAAGGCTTGCCGGCCTCGACTGCCTTTAGGACAGCCGCAAACCCTTTCTGTAAAAGGGGAAGGCTCTATCAGGAGAGGACACAAAAGAAGGGAGCTTCTTGCTCAATGCAGCTACCTTCGAGTTAGAGAAGCCCCTCTCTTTCATCGAGGATGAAAGTAGGGCTTGAGCCTTAGCGTGGTCCATAATTATGACCTCCTTCGGCTCTGTCTCCTCCCTTAAAGCTGGTTCTTTTCTCAGCCGGACATAGCAGTCCAGATATGATGCCTTGCTGGGCCAGAATTCCACCTCCTCTAGGGGAACTGAACCCAGCTTATCCGAGATGACGATCTTTCCAGTTGTCATCGGCATATGCTCAGCATACCTCCATGGGTTAGCATCTGAGCATAAGGGAAGGTCTTTCACATTGAGCCTTTTCCGGGGCCCATGTGATTCTGCCAGGGACTGCATACGCAGTTCCATAGCAGCCGCCTTCTCCTGATTCTCCTTCTGCATTTGTTGGATCATTCCAACAATCGAAGAGAGGGCCTGTCCCAGTTCTACTGGGGAGACCGGCCGATGTTGAGGGGATAGGCTCCGGAATCTGAACCGGAGTAGTCGACACCTCGTCGACCTCATCCTCTACGACATCCGGGGTTTGAACTTCATCCTGACATTCTGCCAGGAGGTCTTGTTCCAAACGTTCGTCCAGGTCAGACATCCTGTCATCTAACTGGATGTCTTGCATCGCGACTGCGACTTCCACGTCCACCTGGACTTGATCTTGAGGGATCTCCTCTTGAGGCTGGGGAATCACTGCATCAGCTGATGCCTTGGGAAAAAGATACGCCCTCATCTTCTCACTTGGAAGATAAGGGCCAGAGGTGTTCTTTTTGAAGCCCCTTACCCAGGTACGAAGCTTCTCCCTTGCTATATCCCTTGATTCCGCCGTTCTAGGGAATCAAAAGCCTCAGTAATCAGGTTAGTGCATACAGTACATACCTGAGGGTCCAATACTGGAGATCATCCTTGGAGACAGCGCATGCTGCGTGTCTCTTACAACACTCATGTCCGCAGAGGTTCTTGCAGCGGACGTTGCAGAAAACATTTCCGCACTTCGGAGGGTCCTCCTGTAAAGAGAAGAAATTTCCATGAGTATCAAGTGAACTATGTATCACTGGATATGCATAGTATAGCATAACAATTCATAAAGGAAAGACACACACTTGTGTTTCCCTCACAACCCATTGTTGCAGCCTTCCAGATAATAAAATCAAAATGGTTTATCTCTTCTAGAGTAACCAATGCAAGGTTTCCAGAGGAAACAGGTGGAGCTCACACCTAAGCAATGATTTTAAAATCCTGGATAATAGACAGGAAAGAACTCAGCTTCCTATCTGTAGGGCAACAGCAAAGGGATGTGCAAGAAAACACAATATTGTTAGGAGACACAGTGCTGTACCAAAACCCTTACCATAGTTTTCTTCTTACTGTATATGTTATACTGAAGAATACTAGTACAGTATAGGGGGATGTGTGCTGGCCTGCCTTTGCCGGCCGGCACACACCACAACTAGCTTTAAAGTATACTACTTAACAGCTATAAGGCGGCAGCACTCTGGTTCAAATGCATGTGCCGGTCGGCAGCAACTGCCGGCCGGTAACAGCCAATGTTGGCTGGCAATGGCTGCCGGCCAGCAACTACACAAGGTAGTACCCAGCTGCCAGCCACACTCTTGGTGACCGGCAGACAAGGGTTGACATAAGCCGGCCGGCAAAGGTACAAGACCGATGCCAGCCGGCAGCAAAAGAACCAGAGGACTACACCTGCCCGGCTGCCGGCCTATGAGGCCGGCAGCCGGGTCAGGTACAGCACTAGAAAAAAAAATAGAATGGATGCCAGGATAAGAGTGTACACAACCTCCAAGCCCGGCAACCGAAAGAGTGCATATAAGGAAGAGGAGAAACTAATTCAGGCTTCCTGACCAATGCCGTCTGGCTCTACAGGCAGGCATGGATGAGGGACCAAGAGAGGTCCGGGCAGCACTCGAAAACATAAGACCCTTGCCGGCCAGCAGCTATGCCGGCCGGCAAGGGGCTGAGTCAATTCCACATCCTAACCTATACTAGGTCCAGATGTAGAACGACGTACAGTACAGTAATGGCTCGGCCATTACGGAAAAAGAGGGGGAAGGGACAAGAGGGTCCTGCCACCAAACTACCTTGCTTTAGTGACAGATCACCCGCAGCCAAGAAACTTATCTTAGCCTAAGGGAGATCTAAGGGGGGAAGGCCAGCAATACTTGCCAGCTCCCAGAGCACCAAAGCAAGGAAGGCGCTGCTACTCCCAAGGAAAGAACTTATCCTCCCCCGAGAACAGCAACAAGGACTAGTCTGGTAGATCACAAAAGAAGGAATCATATCCACAGAAACCTTCGGTAGTGACCTAAGGGAGCTAAGCTCCCTTTGTCTGTGTCAGGTCAGCGAGGGGGACTCAGCCCCAAGCCAGACAACACAGACTCAGACTAAAAAACTCTGTTGTTCTGTCCCTCTTGAACCATACTACAGGAACAGGAAGGTACAGTAACACCCCAGTATAGTTTTATCGAAAATAAATTCGGAAAAAACCACTTAGGGATAAGCCCAAGGCTTAAACAGAGGGAAAAGGGATTGCATACCTTCTCCAAAGAAAAGAAAGCAACCAGGGAGTATGATAAAGTATACTAAGGCTCCATAAGCAACTAGCCTAGGCACCAAGAGAATCGATTACCTAAATCACCGAAACTCACTCGTATACTATCTTGGAAATATTCCACACAGTCTAAAATGTATAAAATATAGCCTAAAGCTTCAATAAAATTTTAATTACACTCGGAAAAACCATAATCATGCATGAAGTACTAGGACCAAACGACTAGGCTACATGGCCTAGCGTAGGCCAGAATGGCGAATTCTTCGCCAAATAATACTAAGCATGAAAGGAAATCCTATGTAATGCTAAATAGCTAAAATTTATTAAAGCAAAACAACCAGGAATGTTGCTCTGACTAACTAATTTATACCTAGCGAGCGACAGCGTCCAGGACGCCTCTGGTAGGCTACGGCTCTTGTATCAAAGATTAATCCTATTAATCACTCAAAATTTTAACAAGAGCCTACATTTATACATAAAAGACATTATACTCAACTTATCAGAGGCCGACGAAGACGGAGAAGCCATGAAAAGTAGAATAAATCCAAGATTTGCGAGAAAAACAGGAAAAAACACTGAGTTGTTAAGCTACGCAAAAAGGAATACAGATGGCGCCAGGATTGGCGCCAGGCACGCATACGAATAGGAGGATAGGGAAGCCTTGGGAGCGGCTCCCCTTTTTCTTTCCCGATTTCGTATCTCGCCAATCACCTCCTACGAGACGAAATCTCTGTCCAGGATGTAGATTGCCATGTGGCGTGTCTAGTATACGTCCTCTGATATGTCGCGATATCCCTTTCACGAGGGATACTCGCTCCAGGAGTTAGAATTCTGGTACCTTAAGGTAAATTCTCTGGGAATATCGCCGTAGTTGTAATATACCCAAGGAAGCTACCCTATAGGAACTTCCATCAGGACGACATGGCTTGAGCCCAAAAATATATATACATATATATATATATATATATATATATATATGTGTGTTATTATACCATATACATGTATGTATGTATGTATGTATGTATGTATGTATGTATTAATGTATAAATATACTGTTATAACATACCATATATATGTGTGTATATATGTAAGCCTATGTACATATATATATATATATATATATATATATATATATATACTAATGGACGAATATCTCTATATCACACTACAAAGTCGGATTCAATGTTAACTATTTGAGAAAAAAAATCCAGCTATTGGGGTTTGCACGCTCTTAATGTATCTGTTATTGTGGATTAATAAATCAACTAGATTCTGTAAGAGGAATTTGTAACCTGTCTTTATTCGTTTCGATTTTTTAGATTAAAGATGAATTGGAATTAGGAGGCTTTGCTCTTTTCACTCTCCGAGCGCTCTCAGGGGGAATCACACTAGATGGAATAAAGTATTTCTCACGTTGGACGGCAACGCCAAAGGTAAGAAGTCGTTAGTATTCCAATTAGTTTTCCATATAGATAAGGATTTTTTATTTTAGAAGCAATATTCTTGTCCTGGTAACTGATTGAGTCACTCTCACTCTCCATATATACACATACATATGCACACACACACACTATATATACATATATATATATATATATATATATATACTGTCTATATAGACGTCTGTGTTTTTATGTGTATATATATGTCTGTACGTATATATATATATATATATATATAGACACACACACACACACACACACACATATATATATATATATATATATACGCAAAAGCCAGTAGGAAATAATAAAAAGCTTTAGTACCAAGCGCTTTCGTGCATTTTAATACACTTCTTCAGGGTACAATAAAAAGTGAGACATAGTTGAAGGACGTCAATAAGTAAAATAGGATAAAAACAAAAAACTAAAATTTGTTTTGAACAGTAGAGAAATGATAGAAAAACATAGTCAGCTAACTAGCATTGTCAAACAATCAAACAACCCACAGCCAAAATTTGTACTTGAACGGAAACTGGTCATAAACACACATAAAAAAGGTAAACACAAATTATATAATTCTTAATTGTTGAACAATATTGGTCATGATGAAATTATCCAATTTATATAAACCAGCACTAATATTAAAAACACAATCCGACTTTATCTTAATAATACTTGATTCTATAATATTTCTCTTCACAACATCTTTACAAAATAGCAGCTCTTTAGATTTCTTCCAGTCTATCAAGTGATTATATTCATTCATGTGAACGAATAGTGCGTTAGACATATTACCAACTCGAACACAGTATTTATGTTGATTTATCCTTGTTGCCCGCATTTTACCACTTTGCCCAATATATTTCAAATTACAACCACTACATGGAATTTCATATATGCAGCCTACACTATTACAAAGATTGTAAATTTACTTTTAATGGGAATTTTTATGAGCAAAAATTTGGAATGGCAATGGGTAACCCTTTATCACCTCTTTTAAGTAATATTTATATGGAATTTTTTGAGAAGAAGCTTTTAGTGAATATATTGCCGGGAAGAGTTTTGTGGTCTCGTTATGTTGATGACATTTTTTTGTATATGGCCTTTAAAAGAAGATGTATCTGTTTTTTTACTTAGACTAAACTCATTGGTCCCTTCTATTAATTTTACAATTGAGGAAGAAAGAAATTCTGTTCTGCCCTTTTTAGACGTAAATGTTCATAGACATAATAATAGTTTTAAGTTTAGCGTTTTTAGAAAACCCACCAATTCACTTTTATTCTAATCACCATATTAAAGTAAAACTCTCTGTTTTTTCCTCAATGTTTTTGAGAGCTCTTAGAGTTTGTTGCCCAGAATTTTTAGATGATGAGTTTTTAAGAATATACGAAATTGCCTTTAATTTGAAGTACCCAAGATAATTAGTTGACGTAGCATTACAAAAAGCCAAAAAAACTTATTATGCAATTGACAATGTAACATCTTTTAATCATGATAATTTATTAGTTTTACCGTATAATGATAGTTTTCTCTGTCTACCAAAAATTTTAAGATGTTTTAATGTTAATGTTGTTTTTATAAATTCTTCTACTATAAAGTGTATTTTGATAAAGAACTCTCTGCATATATGAAATTCCATGTAGTGGTTGTAATTTGAAATATATTGGGCAAAGTGGTAAAATGCGGGCAACAAGGATAAATCAACATAAATACTGTGTTCGAGTTGGTAATATTTCTAACGCACTATTCGTTCACATGAATGAATATAATCACTTGATAGACTGGAAGAAATCTAAAGAGCTGCTATTTTGTAAAGATGTTGTAAAGAGAAATATTATAGAATCAAGTATTATTAAGATAAAGTCGGATTGTGTTTTTAATATTAGTGCTGGTTTATATAAATTGGATAATTTCATCATGACCAATATTGTTCAACAATTAAGAATTATATAATTTGTGTTTACCTTTTTTATGTGTGTTTATGACCAGTTTCCGTTCAAGTACAAATTTTGGCTGTGGGTTGTTTGATTGTTTGACAATGCAGTTAGCTGACTATGTTTTTCTATCATTTCTCTACTGTTCAAAACAAATTTTAGTTTTTTGTTTTTATCCTATTTTACTTATTGACGTCCTTCAACTATGTCTCACTTTTTATTGTACCCTGAAGAAGTGTATTAAAATGCACGAAAGCGCTTGGTACTAAAGCTTTTTATTATTTCCTACTGGCTTTTGCGTATACTAAGTCACGTGATCCTTGTGGCAGTAAAGCATATATATATATATATATATATATATATATATATATATATATATATATATATATATATATATATATATATATATATATATATATATATATATATATATTATATTCACACATATATTAATTCCGGAAGATGTCAATGGTAACTAACTATATCTATACATAGATATAAATATAGTTGCTGTAAACTGCTTTCTGAACTAAAAGCATTTTAGAATTAGTTTGACTTCAAACTGTAAATAGTTGAGAAATTTCCTTCAAATCACGGAATTGAAATTATAATGCCCATGGAATGTTCGAGTTAGTTGGGTTACCCCAAGGTCCTTTAATGGGCCTTTAATGGAAGAGGTCGGCTCATCAGCGAGCGAAAATTCGTTCGGTCTGCTCATGACGTCACACCTCGTATAGTCTCCCTTGACAGCATTGACTGACAGGTAAACGTAGTAACACGATGCAAGGATACCTTTCAAAAATAAAAATACTCCTTAATATTTTATTTCTATTTTTTTTTTCATTAAAGTACAGATTATCCTTAGGGCAGACCATACATCAAAGTTTAATAATATTCTGATGCTTCTAAACATAGTCATAGGGTATAGATGTATCTTAAAAGGGAACACAAATACTGTAATGTATTGACTACCACTTATCCTTAACCAAAGAGGTATAGATTAACGTAGAGAAAGTTGTCATTAGTATTAAATCCTACACAGCGAGTTAAGGATTCTCATTTTAATCCTAACAGATTAACAGAACAAAGATGACAGTTTAATAGTGATGGAATTCAGATAAGCATGAGTTTGTTTCTCACCGAGCCAGGTGTGCACCCCAGGAGGAAAAACTAAGTTGTTGTTTTCATGGTTTTTCTTACTGTACTCCTGCAAGTCCTCTGTTTCTTTTTACTTATGTCGATAATGTTGTTGAGGTGCTGCATTCTGAAAAACACATATTTTGGTAAAAAATTCCACAACCTCGTCAGGAACACCAGTGACAGCAGATTTCATTTCAGCAGCCATTGTTTTTATGCATTCTGTTCCTGGTCTAAGGCCATAGCCATGCATTGCTCAAAAAATTTCTCTACAAATTTCTAGTTTAGAAAAAAAAATCGTCGGATGGTGCATAGAGTTTTCCTTCACTTATATAATGGACCCATGTCGCTGACGTCTTACTATCAACAATATACACTAAATCTGGATATTTAAACAAAATCTTTTTTTCACTACATATCCACCGATATATCTTAAGGACTATTCCTCGATAAAAGATCCTGTGGTGTCGATGGATTTCTGACATTTGGCAAATTCTGTTTCCTCAGGGAACATTTCGTCATTCTTAAGATCGACATCAAATTAAAGGTCTCTAAAAATGATGTTTGTCATACATATTTCTAAGGCCAGTTCCCTGTCATTGAAAGATTTATCAGGTCCATTTCCATCACGTTCAGATGATACCATTTCATGGGATAACGAGTGAAGGTTTTCATTTGCCTTATCGCTAACAAGTTCAATATCCCTACTTAGCAAAATGTTTTTCGATCTGTACTTAAAATTTACTGCATCGGGATGATCATGAGAACCCCTCATCTGCATAGTACATCGAAAAAAAATTTCAAGACAAGTCTTGATTCAATCTCCTTGTCATAATAAAAGAAATGTCCTGACTGTTTTAGCATGTTATATAGCCCAATCATTGAGTGACAAGATAATATCACACCTTTTTGGAATTAGTAAAGGCAATTAAATTTTGGATTTTTTACCCTCATTCCCAGCCTAGCATCAACCATTCTTTTTAGAACACTTTTCTGGCTATCGAAATCTCTCACAAATGCATTGCGGGCTTTTATGTCTCCTAACATCATAGAAGAATTCATGACATCGAACCATTCATTCACTGTAGCTATAAAATCGGCAGTTTCCTTCCAATTGTTCCTCTCTAATAAAGCCCCTTTCTCCTAAAAAATACAATGCCTTAGCACATGACTTTGAAAGTAGCTGTGCAGCATACTTACACGCTGTCTTTGTCAGCCACTTACATTGATATGTGTTTTATTAATTTTATATGCTAAGGCATACTCTGATAAGGTTTTCATTAGCATTTCACGGACACAGGCATCAGATACGCTATTTCCATTTTCCATAAGAAAACCGTGATCCAGAAAATAATTTATAATTAACTTTATCATATGGGGAGCATTAGCAAATAGGAAGACATTCCTGTCAGCACATGGATTTTTAAAAAAGACTTTTTCTGGGTTAAGGGGATCAATCCCGAATTCTTTCGAAACCCTTAAATTAGTAGATCCAAGATCATGGACAATTGCCACGACGGCAAATCCAGCCTTTTCAACATTTACAATGATATCAATCATTATTTTATGCACATTAGAGTCATCATATTGGTAGTATATGGGTTGCTTCCAGGTTGCCGTCAAACCTCTTAACATAACCACTTGAACTTTATCATGAGGTTCATATAAAAACCTCCATCCCTTTGTCATAAATCCACTTACTAGAAATATTCATTTCATCAAATGAAATAACGGCAAGTTTTTCAATTTCTGTCATTGTTTCTGATTTACCCTTCATCAGTGACAGAACCGAATGCAAAATACCCGGCTCACATTTGAGATTTTGCGTTCGTTTATTCAGTGTACTTTTTGATGGCAGAGGAAATCCTCTTTTAGTTCGCAAATATGAATAGCATTTGGTGCTCATGCTTTTGAGAGTGAAAGCTAACGATATGTCTTCATCGCTGCATTGACTGACAGACATTAGTTATGAGAGATTTTATCTGTGTTGCACTTAACACAGGTTGAAATAACTTGTTTATTTCAGTTAATGTGAACTTAGGTTCTGTCACTTCCGTTTCCAAACTAACCAGTTTCAGGAGTTCTTGATTGGTCTTTTCAAAATGTTCTATCTTTTTCTTCTGGAAAAAATGAACGTGACAGATATCAAATAACACTACGTCTAGTCAAGTCAAACCTCAGCCACCGTCACCGATAAATGACGTCACAAAAGCTCCGCCCACATGCGCGTACCTCACTGATGAGCCGACCTAAGGACCTTGGGTTACCCTATTCTTTGCGGATGAGATCATGACGAGGGGTAGATGGAGATGGTTCTTCATACTCAATAAAATCTTAGTTTACTAGTTTCATCTGGGCTCCACAAGGCACTAGAAGAGTTAGAAGACTCAGGCCTACATGGGCGAGGACTATGAAGCGTGAAGTAGGTGATGGTGAAATGAGACGTATTGATTTAACAGCTCAAGATAGAGATGACTGGCGAAATCTAATCGAGGCCCTTTGCATCAATAGGCGTAAGAGGAGATGATGATGATAATTCTATTCTTTGGACTAGAACCGTTTTTTGGATGCATCAAATTCCACGCCTCGTCAACATGACCAGCAACCATATACTATTAGTGTTTGAAGTCTTATTCTAGATTTTGGTCGTTGGTGAATTATCATAATAAAGTTTCTGTCCTAGAATTATTTATATATGCTTGATTTTGATTAAAGCCCTAAAATGAAAGTCTTTACCAATTGCTCCATTATTTCACAGAAAAGTTGAAAGTTAACCATTTGGAGTATATCTAAAGTTTTTCTAAAACATCTGACATATGATTAAATTCCATTAAATACGGCAAAATTAATCAAAAAGTGTCTTATAATATTACACAGAACATCACTGAACTGTCATGTTATGTTTTTGTATGCTGACAACGCAAATGAACCATCGATTTTTTTGTTCTTCCGGACGTTATTAGGATATTTCATAGTCTTGTTTCATGGCACGAAGTTTACAATTTCAACCTTTCTTAAAAGTCAAAACCTCGTGTGACCCTCTCTCACGAGTTAAAGATTTGAATTTTTTTTTTCTTCTGTACTGTTGAGGTTATGTCGACAAGGCTGGGGAATAATCGAATAATTCTAACAGCAACAGGAAAAGATTGTCAAGCACATACAGGATTGTTTGTGCCAGTTTCTGCAGTCTTTGACTTAATTTTTTACTTGTATCCTGTGAGAAATCATTTCTTCATCAAATTGTCGTTTGAAATAGTGCTCAGAATGTTTACAAAATAACTCCTTTTGTTTATGCATATTTTGATATTACGGTAATTTTGATAATACAATTAATGTAACATCCCAAATGTGAAGCTATAATTTGAGTTTTAAAACAACTTTGCACGTAGGTTTGTTTATTAACAACGAACCTCTATTTAGAATAATGTTGAAAGATGATATTGGAAAATTTATACAAGATGTTTTAGTTTATTCCTTTTTTTTATTACCTGCATCGCCGTTCGCTAAATATACTAGCATCTTTTCATATGAAACTATCAACTTTCTGATTTACTTAAATTCCTACTTACTCCCAAAACTAGATATTACTAGTTTCCCTATTTCTCGCGACTCTGTTATATCAGTATCCGTGAAATCTTTGAAACAATGTGTTATATGAAATTAGAAGACAGAAATTGTAACGTGGTGTGATTTGTTTCACAAATGAATATTCATCCAAAATACACTATCATATATCTTATAAGGAAACCTTAAACGCACAATCTGTTGATATGCTACCTGGACACTTTAAACAATATTCAGATGTAAATCTACACTGTGGGATGTTATCATATTAAACTGTTGAACAACTCACCAACATTACGAATGTGAGCCAGCGTGTCATTATTTTTGTTACAAAATCTTCTGTATGTTCAATATCCAAAGAGGAATATATGAAATCGAAGTGTAAAGCACTTTGAAATGATTGAAATAATCATTAGACACTTTGTACACACACTGAGAACCAGTTTTCAACTAACTGTGAGATAAGGTACGTCAGTTTATATATAGACGGAAAGTACTTGTACATACATTCAGCTGCTCCAGAAGTCGGATGATATAATATTATATAGTTTTGATCTTACTACCAGTAAGACTGTTTGTAATGGTCTTCCGATAGTTTCCGCCCGGGAAACGCTTCGTTAAACGGTTCTCAGAAGTGAAAATTATTCTAAGCGTGAACGAACTGATTTGCACACGTCATAATTTAACCTATGTAGAGCGATACTATATATAAAAAAAAAACATACGTATATCTACTACTACATAAACGTTACATATTTACATAATATATATATAATCACATACATACACATATATATATATATATATATATATATATATATATATATATATATATATATATATATATATATATATATATATATATATATATATATATATATATATATATATATATATATATATATATATATATATATATATATATATATATATATATATATATATATATATATATATATATATATATATATATATATGGTTAGTCTAATCTCTTCAACTGATAGGCACAGAACCATTACAAAACATTTTCATATTTTACAAACCACATCTCTACTGATTTTTCTTATTATCTATAAATGGAATCTGATACTTGATATTCCATTATTAAAGTTTGTTTTCTTATTCATGCCGTTAAGAGCATTTTCAACCGGAGGATAGAAATAACATCTCATATGTGACTTAACAAAATGTGTATCTAAAATAGTGACAAGTAAAAGATTTTCACAATTTTCTAGTACTTTAGCCTTTACCATATTAGGGATAAAGTTATATAAATGATCGCAAAAACTACAAAAAAGCAACGATTTCATGAAAATGCAGTAATAAGACAATGGATATAAACACAAGTAAAAGCAAGAATGAACCCGATGATCAAAAATAGAAAAAAAAATTAAATAAAGAGAAAAATATAAAAATATATGAAAATTAAACAGACCAATTATTTTTGAAAGATAAAAAGGAAAAACATATTTAATACTTTATTTGATCATATTTTTCAATTCTAATTTTACTCAAAAATTCGGGGCTTCCTTGTGTCTCCTAAAATTTGTGCGATATTTCAGCTCGACCTACTTTTTTCTTTCTCGGGTTTGAGTTATGCACACGGATATCAGGAACTTGAAGAACTGTATGATTTTTACCGGAGGGTTTGAGGCTCTCTAAGTAACTAACTTAGAATCCAGAATAGTTTAATTGAAGGTTGATGAATTCATATTAAATCGCACAATTTCACTGATCAAGATATTGTTTATGTGGTCACACTGCAGTTTAATTTTTTTCCTAAAAAGGATTTGAGGGATGCATTATCATGCAAAATTAACTCCTCGTATCTTTTAACACCTTATCGTGCCTTTTTTGTTATCCAAAACCGCTCCCATCAGACGCCTAAGGTCACCCGCAAGTTTCTGAAATATTCCGGAACCTCCGAAAGGCTTGAGGCCATCGACTCTCATGGCAGATATAAAAAGATATTATCCTCGATTTTCCCCTTATTCGAGCCTTCCCTGCTCCCTCAGCTGTAAGACAATTGAGGTAAGTGGATCTCCAGAATAGAGGAAGAGAATAGATAAGAATTTCCTTCATTTCCCCGGATTCTTCATATTCCTTTTCTTCTTCAAGCCGAAATCTCCGAAGAACAAAATTCAGTTGGATTATTTGGAATCTAATTCCAATTCCTTGTCTTTGTTCCATTACTTTTTGCAGATTTCAAATTTGGGGTTTTCCCTTTCTGCATCTCTTATTTTCTTTGACTCAATTCTTCTGATATTTATTAAATAAAATAGTTTTGGGTAAATACATATTCGTTGATTATTTTTCATAATTTTATTTACGTCCAACCTAAACAAACAGAAGATTTCATGGTGTATTCAACGAAGAAGTAATGTGCCATATATAGATCCTGCAAACTTAAATGTTGTATGCAATATATAGACCTAACGACTTAATACTTTAAGAAAAAAAGTAACGTACCGTATAAAGACCGTGATTATTTATTGATGTATGCAGAGCAAAAATAACGAGCTATATAGAGACCCTGCGACTTAATGTTCTATGCAACAGAGGAGTAACATGCTATGTATGGACCCTGTCGACTCGATGTTGTATGTAACCAAGAAATAACGTGATATGTATTAACTCAGGTAACTTGATGGTGTTTGTAACAAAGAGGCAATGTGCGTAAACAAAAAAAAAAAAAAAAGAAAGGTTGCATTGCAGGAGTGTTGCTTTGCATTGCGGCTGTGTCTGTTTGTCACTGAGGTGGGAGAAAATCAGTTTAGGAAGGAAGCTCTGTCCTTTCTTGTCTCGCTTTAGTTGAAATTTGCAATGTGAATTCTGATGAGGTTAGAGGAACAGAGAGAGAGAGAGAGAGAGAGAGAGAGAGAGAGAGAGAGAGAGAGAGAGAGAGAGAGAGAGAGAGAGAGAGAGAGATGGTCCACCGGGTTCTCTAATTGGTTTTCCGTTCGGTTTCATAGTAAACAAAAGCTTCCCATTCGAAATATGCCTTATATGATTTGAGGGTTTTCTGATGCAAATATCAGGATTCGTTTACCTGTATTTTTAGGGTATTTCATTGCCTGTATTCCGGGGAATGTTCCCGAAAAGGAATAATAGGGCTGGATAGAGTGTATTTGTACAGAATACTTTGAAATGTTATTTTATTCATAATACGAAGGACTTGTGTTTCTATTTAACTGTTGCATATTGCTAACTCACACACACACAAACACACACACACAAACATATATATATATATATATATATATATATATATATATATATATATATATATATATATATATATATATATATATATATATATGCATATGTTTGAAATTTCCTTTTAGTTTCGGTTGATTAT
>NC_090738.1:102628732-102638732 GCF_036898095.1 Palaemon carinicauda
GAGAGAGAGAGAGAGAGAGAGAGAGAGAATTATTATGAGACTATTAAAAGAGAAGAATACTGGATACTGAAATAGAAAACAATAACAAAGCAGGAAAGGAATAAAGCAAACAAATGAAATCACTTGCATGTTAGTAGTAACCAAATAGAAAAATTATGGTTTTCTTCTTTGTAGAAATTCTTAATTGTATTGAGCTTTTATAACTATCTAATATCATTATATGACTATTGTGCATTTTAATTTCATATGTATACGTTCGCTATTTGCTATTCATCTTTGATGTGTAAATATTGAATGTCTGATATTGTCAATGTTGCTAATTATGCTCTAAAAATTTTCCTGAATTGATTTTGATGTTAAATGGTCGTTCTTAATAGTGTCTTTGGAGTTGCAATGGCTGAAGTGTAGCGCCAGCTTACAGTTAGAACATTGAATAGGTAATGCCTTTACTTTGTTCCATTTTTTTTTAATAAACATCGTATCTTGCATGTAATTGTAAATTAGTTTTCGTAATAAATGGATTTTTCTTCAACTTTTATACAATGTACTGTATATTCTTTGTCACCAAATGGGTTAACTACTGCACTGTAATGGTTCAGTGGTTACTTTCCTCTTCCTAAGGGTAGAAGAGACTCTTTAGCTATGGCAAGCAGCTCTTCTTGGAAGAGGACACTCCAAAATCAAACCATTGTTCTCTAGTCTTGTGTAGTACCATAGCCTCTGTACCATGGCCTTCCACTGTCTTGGGTTAGAGTGATCTTGCTTGAGGGTACACTCGGACACACTATTCTCTCTAACCTCTCCTCTTCTTATTTTGTTAGAGTTTTTATAGTTTATATTGGAGATATTTATTTTAATGTTGTTACTGTTATTAAAATATTTTAATTTTCCTTGTTTCCTTCCCTCACTGGGCTATTTTCCCTGTTAGGGCCCACAGGCATAGCATCCTGCTTTTCCAACTAGGGTTGTAGCTTAGCAACTAATAATAATAATAATAATAATAATAATAATAATAATAATAATAATAAAATATGAATTTAAAGGTTGGTTTATGTTAATGAAAACAGGTCAAACCCAAGACATGAATTGACATGTCTGAGGAGTTTGGCCTGCAGTGGAGATACAACTGCATTTATTGCTGTTGTTATTATTATGATGTACTGAACAGACTGATTTTATTTGAATATAAGTATGAATACTTTAGAAAGCATAAGCTATAACCCGTGTCTTCAACTATATTATTGAAGATATGCGACAGTCTTCAATAAAAAACAATTCCTACGTATTTATGCAAAAAATAATATTTCAAAGTATTCTGTACAAATACACTACATCCAGCCTTATTATTCCTTTTCGGGAACATTCCCCAGAATACAGGAAATGGAGTACTCTAAACAAACGGGTAAATGAATCCTGATATTTGCACCTTAAAACCCTCAAATCATATGAAGTATATTTCGACTGGGAAGCTTTGTTTACTCTGAAACGGGAGGGAAAACCAATTAAAGAACCCGGTGGACCATCTGTCTCTCTCTCTCTCTCTCTCTCTCTCTCTCTCTCTCTCTCTCTCTCTCTCTCTCTCTCTCTCTCTCTCTCTCCCCGTTCCTCTAACCTCATCAGAATTCACAACGCAAACTTCAACTAAAGCGAAACAACAAAAGACAGAACTCCCTTTCTAAACTGATTTTCTCCCACCTCAGTGACAAACAGACACAGCCGCAATGCAAAGTAACGCTCCTGCAATGCAACATTTCTTTTTTTTTTCTTTCTACGGACATTGCCTCTGTTACATCACCATCAAGTTACCTGAGTCAATACGTATCACGTTATTTCTTGGTTACATACAACATCGAGTCGTCAGGGTCCATATAAAGCACGGTACTCCTCTGTTACATACAACATTAAGTCGTAGGGTCTCTATATAGCACGTTATTTTTACGTTGCATACAGCATTAAATAATCAGGGTCTATATACAGTATGTTACTTCTTTCTTACATACAGTACTAAGTCGTTATACACACACACACACACACACACACACACACACATATATATATATATATATATATATATATATATATATATATATATATATATATATATATATATATATATATATATATATATATATATATATATATATATATATATATATATTGTACCACCCGTGTTTCACACAATTGTACATAATTCCTTTTGTATATATTATGCTTGTATCTTTGCTCTTCCCTCGCACTAAAACGAACATGAAAATTCATGTCTGGGTTTTTTCTCTGTAATATTGTCTGTCTTGTGAACTTGTTATGTCCTGTTGCCTTGAGGTTTTGTATATAAGGAGAGTGTTCCACAATAATATAACTCAGTCGTTTCCAACCTGCCTTTGAGTTCAGAGCCTAACTCGGCGCCATCACATTGGTGACCCCGGAAGTCGACTCGCTCCCACTGCCTTCCACCCCCACCTCCCTTGCCCCTCCATCGTTGGTACTATGACGGAGACGGACTCTACTACAGCAGTTGGCGCCGCGGCCGTCCCATTGAAACTTTCACCGTTCGCCAGCAGAGGAGTGTGTGCTTGGTTTCTACTCGCTGAATTCCAATTTCGTATCTGAGGCGTGACTCGCTCAACCACCAAAGCGGATTATTTTCTCGCGGCGATACCCGAGGTCACCTTCCCAGAAATATCCGACTGGCTTTGTGAACAAGGAGACATCCCAATAGCGTATGACACCCTCAAAACATACCTTCTGCAGCAGTGCTCGCCGTCTCCAGCCGCCCGTATAGCAAAGCTTTTTCAGCTCTCGCAACAACCGTTGGGGGACCAAAGGGCTTCGCTTGCCCTCAGGAAAATGACCAGTATCGCTCGCCTTCAACCTGCCGCAGACGGCTCTCCTCGTGATGTGAACCTACTCCGTGCCCTTTGGATACGCCGTTTACCTGAACCTGTACGCGCTACCATACCCGATGTCGATAGTTTACCCATAAAGGACTTGATGACCAAAGCCGACGCCCTTATGGACAGCCACTTCAAGAACCTCCATCAACGCCTCCACCCCTGACGACGAGGATGCCTATTCAACGTCAACCGAAGCTGACATGAATGCCGTAGGACATACACGCCTACCCCGTGACGTGCCAAAGCGGCGACAAAGCCACAAGCCACCCATCAATCGCTTGCGCCCCAACGAACGACTTCTACAGCCACTTACTACCTCCCATCCGCCGAAGCATTGCTACTACCACTTCAGATTCGGGGCAACCGCAAAGAAATGTGCCAAAGATTGTCAGTGGCCAAAAAACGTGTAAGTAGGCCATTGCTTGTGGCGGTGGCCTCCCATGTTTCTAATCTTTTCTTTTTACAGGAGGCAGGAACGGGCGTGCAATTTTTGGTAGACACGGGTGCTTGTCGTTCTCTTTTGCCAAGGAAACTCTTCAAGGCACAACGTAGTCTGTCCACATCTGCCGACGTCTGCTTGGTAGCTGCCAACAGATCTGCGATACCCACCTACGGTTAAGAGAACCTCACATTATCGTTCAGAAATGGTAAATTCAATCGGAAGTTTCTCGTTGCTGACGTCACAATGCTAATCCTCGGTGCGGATTTCCTCTCTTATTTCCACCTTCTGGTCGATGTCGCCCACCGACGATTGGTCAACGCAGACTCGTACTTGTCGACACCTCTTCAACCCGCCCCCTCTAACCTCGCTCTCCACATCAGTGCACTCACGGATGCCTACGCCCACTTCCTCACATCATACCCGGAACTTTTCTGTCCAGAACTTCGCCAAACGCCCACGGTTCCTGCCAAGCACGGTATTTATCACCATATCAAGATGACGGGACCCCCAGTCTTCGCAAAATTCAGACGTCTGGCACCGGAACGATTGGCAGCCGCCAAACAGACGTTCGCCGAAATGGAGAAAATGGGCCTTTGCCAAAAGGCCTCCAGCCCATGGTCGTCATCCTTACACATCGTTCTGAAGAAAGACGGCTCCCTCCGTACGTGCGGGGATTACAGGCTCCTGAACATGCAAACAGAACCGGATCACTACCCCCTCCCAAACATTGCCGACGTAACCTCCTACCTCCACAATGCGAAGGTTTTCTCTACGCTCGACCTCCTGAAGGGGTATTATCAGGTGCCTATGAACCCAGGAGACATCCCCAAGAATGCCATCACCACTCCGTTTGGCACATACACCTTCAATTACTCCTGTTTTGGCCTTCGTAATGCTGGGGCCACGTTTCAACGTCTCATGGATGGCATCTTAGGGGACCTCCCTTTCTGTGTATGTTATATGGATGAAATACCTGTGTTCTCCTCCTCAAAAGAGGAACACCTCCGTCACCTGCGCATCGTGCTCGACCGCCTGCAACAAAATGCCCTTGTAGTCCGGTATGACAAGTGTACCTTTGGCGCCAACGAAGTGTCGTTCTTAGGGCACCGTATCACTCATGAAGGAGTCCATCCCCTCCCTGAGAAGGTAGCAGCCGTTCAGAATTTCCCCTCACCCTCGACCGTCAGAGCTCTGCAGGAATTCTTGGGCATGATCAACTATTATCACCGTTTTCTGCCAGCCATAACCGCCATTCTTGCTAACCTCTACGCCTCCCTCAAGGGCAAGCCAAAGGACCTGAAGTGGGGTCCCATTCAAGAAGCGGCCTTCTGCAATGCAAAGAAGGCCCTATCAACTGCTGCGGCTCTCACTTTTCCTATCCCAAACGCCCCTCTTCTTCTCTCCACTGATGCCAGCGACATCGCTATTGGTGCAGTACTCGAGCAGGTGGTCAAAGGCTCGCCCCGCCCATTGGCCTTCTTCAGCAGAAAACTGTCCAAGGCAGAATCGGGTTATTCTACCTGCGATTGAGAATTGCTGGCGGTGCACTTGGCTGTCCGTCACTTTCGCCACTTCTTAGAAGGTACGCCCTTGGTCATTCACACAGACCACATGCCTCTGGTGCATCCCTTCACTCGACAGTCTGACGCCTGGTCCGCCCGTCAACGCCGACATCTCTCCGCCGTGGCTGAATACAATTGCACCCTCCAATATTTCCCTGGGAAAATGAATCCCGTTGCCGATGCCCTGTCAAGAAATACGTTGGCTGCCGTTCAACTGGGATTAGATTACAACGCCTTGGCTGAAGCCCAACGACAGGATCCAGAGTATCAAGCTTGTAGGACATCCTGCACGTCCCTCCGTTGGGAAGATTTTCCCCTCGAAGACTCAAACACCACCCTACTCTGTGACATCAGTACTGGTAGACCGCGACCTTGGATTCCTGCTCCCATGCGCCGACAAGTGTTTGATTTTATCCATGGCCTTTCACATCCCTCGTTCCATTCTACCGCACAGATGCTGAAGGCAAAGCTCATTTGGCACGGCATTTCTAAGGATGCTAAGGATTGGGTCCGCGCCTGTACTTCTTGCCAAACTTCCAAAGTACATTGACACACGGATTCAGGAGTGGGCACCTTTCCTCAACCTCAGCGTCGTTTCGCACTCGTTCGCGTTGACCATGTAGGCCCCCTACCCACATCAAAAGGACATCATTACCTGTTTACCGTCATTGACCTCTTCACTCGTTGGCCTGAAGCCATTCCCATGGAAACTGCAACGTCCGCCTCATGTACATCTGCCTTACTCTCTGGATGGATTTCAAGATTCGGTATCCCTGAGCATATTACTTTTGACAGGGGAACCACTTTCACCTCTCAATTGTGGACGTCATTAGCGAATCTCCTGGGCATCACCCTACATCAGACAACGGCCTACAACTCCGCTGCCAATGGAATGGTTGAACGTTTTCATCGCACCCTCAAAGCAGCTTTGATGTCCCGCTGCAAGAATTGCAACTGGTTTACTTAGCTTCCCTGGGTCCTCCTTGGACTAAGGACCACTCCTAAAGACGCCCTCGACGTCTCGGCAGCTGAAATGGTGTATGGCGACCCGTTGGTCATCCCTGCCGAATTTTTTCCTTCTTTAACCTCCTCCGACGATCTCCAGCGCATACGTCACGTCGTGGGAAAATTTACTCCGTGCCGCCAGACTTACAAGCCCCCAGCGAAGCATCACATACCAACGGACTTGCACTCTGCAACGCACGTCTTCCTGCGCAACGACACCAGCAAGCCACCACTAACGCCCCCTTACACGGGCCCTTTCCTTGTGATCCGACGCAGTCCGAAAGCATTACTCCTAAACATTCAGGGCAAAGAAGACTGGGTCTGCATTGATCGTCTAAAACCTGCTTATCTTCTGCCAGATGACCCGCCTACAGTTCGCTCTCTAGATCAGGGCGCCCTATTTAACATGTACAGTATGTAATTTTTAGGGGGGGAGCCATGTACCAACCGTGTTCCACATATTTGTACATAATTCCTTTTGTATATATTATGCTTGTATCTTCGCTCTTCCCTCGCACTAAAACGAACATGAAAATTCATGTCTGGTTTTTCCTCTGTAATATTGTCTGTCTTGTGAACTTTTTATGTCCTGTTGCCTTGAGGTTTTGTATATAAAGAGAGTGTTCCACAATAATATAACTCAGTCGTTTCTAACCTGCCTTTAAGTTCACAGCCTTACTCGGCGCCGTCACAATATATATATATATATATATATATATATATATATATATATATATATATATATATATATATATATATATATATATATATATATAGAGAGAGAGAGAGAGAGAGAGAGAGAGAGAGAGAGAGAGAGAGAGAGAGAGAGAGATAAACACACCACGTTTTTGTTATAAGCAGCATCAAGTTTTCAGGATCTTTATTTAGCCCGTTACTTTTTTGTTACAACATTATAGTTTCCCGTGTCCATATATTGCATTCTCCATTTTTGTTACATACAACAATAATTTTTCTGGATATACATTGTGCATGTTACTTCTTAACTTATTTGATGTATACAACAACATTGTTATTGGAGTCCACGTGTAACATTCTATTTTTCTTTTTCCTAACAGATTTAAGTAGCTTTAGTTGTATAAAGCATGAAATCTTCGGGTTGTTTAGAGCAGTGTTTCTCAACGTGGGCCACATGGCCCCCTTGGGGGCCATGAGAATTTTTCAAGGGCCACAAGACAAAATTGGAAAAATGGGGGGCCATGGGGGGGCCACAGAAAATTTAGGACCCACAAAATATATAAATGTGTAATATTTTGAAATAAATCATTATTATGCTTCGAATATTCTGTTTATCATGCTTGACTTTAGTTTAAACATCATTCAATTCAATATACAGTACCAGGTAATTTTTGCAGACAGTGAAATATGTGCCTGCTATGTATGACCTCCCTCTCAAATGAAAGTATGCGTCCAAGCAAACTGAAAAAGCATCTGGAGACTGCACATAAAGACAAGAAAGACAAGCCGCTAGATTTCTTCAAAAAATTACTTGATGAGTTCCAAGGAAGGATGACAGTGAATCATATGTTTACCCAAAGAGTGGCAAAAGTAGATAGAGGGATGTTGGCTTCTTACAAGATAGCAAATTTGATTGCAAAAGCAGGTAAGCCTCATACTATCGATGAATCTCTGATCATGCCGTCTGTGGCTGTAGTGCTTTCAACAGTCATGAATCAGAGTCCACAAGAGGTAACTAGTGTTATTCCTCTGAGCAACTCCTCAGTATCACGCCGCATTGATGAGATGGCAGCTGATGTTGAAAGCCAATTCTTTAGTGGGACAACAGAACTTGGACAGAAACTTGTTGATGCAAAGAGTGACATCTTATACCTGTCAGACATATTTGAAAAGCTAAATGTTCTGAACAAAGCGCTTCAAGGAAATAACTCCACCCTGTTTTCCTGCTAGGAGGCAATTACTGCATTTAAAGGGAAACTCAAGCTGTTCTGATTGAACCTTGGAAGACGAGAGTTTGCACAGTTTCCTTCCTTAGCAGTTATATCCACCAAACTGCTTGATGATGACCTAGCAGTGAATGTTGACCATCTGAAGCAGTTGCATAATGATATGGAAACTCACTTCTCTGACCTACTGCAAATGACTGTGCCACACTGGTTTGTGGATCCCTTCATTGTTGATGTATCTGAAGTTGATGTCACCCTACAAGAATGTCTCATTGAACTTCAGAATAACACAACAGCTCAAGCAAGGTTCAAGCATGGAGGACACCAGAAGCTGTGGATGAATCAAGATATGTATAAGTAGTACCCAATACTCTGGAAAGATGTGAAGTTGCTCTTACTTGCCTTTCCCACATCTTACTTGGTTGAGACACGAATTCGCCTTGACATAGAAAAAAAAAAAGAGGCAATTTACGTCTCGCTCTAACAGCTTTCAAGCCAAACACTGACAAGTTGGCAGCCTTGCATCAGTCACAGGGATCCCACTGAAACCTTTCAAGATAAAGCCAATTGTACCTACATGTATTCCTTGTTTTTGTATTCCTTTTGTAAATAAATAAGTATTCAAATAAAATATTTTTCTAATTAATATTGTTATTTGATTTATACCTGAAATTAGTGTTTTGAGTACATGGTACTATTCAAGCTAGAACCATTAATAGACCTACTTCCCTAGGCGTATTAAGGGGATGGACGGATGGCGGGTGCTGGGGGGGGGGTGCATTAGAACTCAAAGTTGGCATGGAGGGGCCACAAGAACTTGCACTGGATTGAAGGGGGCCACCACCAGAAAAAGGTTGAGAAACACTGGTTTAGAGTGTACGTAAATAAATCATCGAATGTGTGTTTCCCATAATCTATTTTATTTAATAAATACCAGAAGAATTAAGTCAGGGAAAATAAGAGATGCAAAAAGGGAAAACCCCAACTTTGAAATCTGCAAAAGTTAATGGAAGAAAGACAAGGAATTGGAATTAGGTTCCAAATAATGCAACTCAATTCTGTTCTTCGGAAATTTCGACTTGATGAAGAAAAGGAATATGAAGAATCTTGTGGAATGGAGGAAAATTTTATCTATTCTCTTCTTCTATTCTCGAGATCCACTTACCTCAATTGTCTTACAGCCGAGGGAGCAGGGAAGGCTCGAATAAGGGGAAAATCAAGGATAATATCTTCCTATCCTTTTCTTTTACATCTGCCATGAGAGTCGATGCTTTCAAGCCTGTCGTACATTGTTAAAAATTGGCCGTTAAAAACGGTAAAAATCCTGGAATAGATGTTGCCAGGCATTTATCATTTCAAAAACGGATATATTGACGTGATTAATCGATATTACGGTCACCAACCCATACAATATAGTAACAGAGCAAGGTAAACTTACGGTCGCATATGTTTTACCGAAACACGGTTGAGAATATAATATTTTTACGGAGAATTTTCGATAAAAATTATTATTATTTTTTTTTTTTTTTTTTTTTTTTTAACAGTGCGGGTCTTGGGATATTCCAGAAACTTGCGGTTGACCTTAGACACCTGATGCAAGCAGCAATGGGTGACAAACGGGCACGATAAGTGTTAAAATGTATGAAGAGTATTATTTACATCTTAATGTGTCCCTGAAATCGTTTTGGGAAAATATGAAAATGTAGTGTGTCTTATTATTAAATATCCTTATCAGTTAAATTTTTCGACCTGCTATGAACCGATGAACCTTCAACTAAACCGTTTTTTGGATTCTAAATTAGTTAGCAGTCCTCAAGCCAGGATACAAATATCATACAATGCTCCTTTTTTATAGATATTCTTTGTGGAGTTTGTAAACCAAGTTGCATTACTTCTCTTGTGTTTACGTCAGTATCCAGCAAGTTCCAGATATATGTGTGCGTAAATCAATCATAAGGAACATACGAGCAGGTAATTTTAGAAATCGCACGTATTTTAGAAGAAAAACGAGGAAGCAGAATTTTGGAGCAAATTAAGATATTAAGAAATATAGTAAAGTACGAAATATCCTTTCACTTTTTTTTTCTTTCAAAATTAATTGATCAGTCTAATTTACATGTATTTTTATGATTTGTCTATTTAACAGGTTTTCCTCCATTTTGTATCATCGTGTTC
>NC_090738.1:102646232-102648732 GCF_036898095.1 Palaemon carinicauda
ACCAGTGACCCCTGTGACCTTGACCTTGGGGTGACCTTGACCAAAAATTTAATCAGTTCTTCCATACACATTGGGGAACTACTTGGCCAAGTTTGAAGTGATTCCGTGTAGAAATGTGGCCTCTACGTTGTCCACAGACAGACAGACAAACAGAGAAACAAACAAACAAACAAACAAACAAACAAACCGAACCGAAAACATAACCTCCTGGCGGAGGTAATAATAATTCTTTTCAATAGCTAGAGGCACAAGTTACATCCTACAATGTGGTATCAACTTATTTTTATCATACAAGTGATTTGGTGTTGATATCTGATAATAATAATAATAATAATAATAATAATAATAATAATAATAATAAAAATAATAATAATAATAATAATAACATCACTTCAAATTTCCTTTTATTGAATGTTTCCCCAGATAATTAGAATGAAATAATAATAATAATAATAATAATAATAATATTAATAATAATAATAATAATAATAATAATAATAATAATAATAATAATAATAATAATGATAATAATAATTTGCCTCCTATTCCCTTTTCATAAATGTTTCCCCAAAGAACCAAAAGGGACTACTATGCATTGTTTAGATATATAAAACAATTTCCCCCTTCTGCTATTTCGGTTTTTCTCAGTCCACGAATATAAGTTTTCATTAAAGGGTTTCTTGTTTTTGAAGTGCAGACAGGGAACTCTTCATCTATATTGTTGTTATTTTAGTTGTTATTTACAGTCATGCATTGTTGATCGCCTTAGTTTCTAATTGACACATCTTTCCTTTAAAAAGGAGATTGTATAGAGTTTCATGCTTTGTTTATGCCATAAAATTTTTATTTCTTGATTCAAATAATTTGAGATGTAATAAACATTTAGGTCTTGATCTTGTTGAAAATTTCATTATTTTTTTTTCTTCAAAATAGTAGCAAGTAGCCTTTGTAGTTGGTTGGGGGAGACCAAGTGTGGATTTTCAATAGGTATGGCTGAAAAAAAAAAAAAAAACACTTGGAAAGGGAAGCAAACATAAGAACATTACATAACTTAAGGTTATCCTCCTAACCTAACTTAGAAGCCGTATCCTTGCCTATTTACCTACCGCCTGCTAGCTCCCACATAGACTCACGTAATCATTGCCGGTTGCTTTTCTTCCAGGATTATACATTCTTTTTAAATAACGACATTTTATGCAATATATAATAATATCATCTACAAGAGAAATCTCCTATACTCAATCTTATGTTTTGACAGATGTTTTTACCTTACAAAAATGTCAAAAAAATGTAATTCATAGCCCTTCTAACTTTTTACAGTCTGAAGCATTGTCTTTTAATATAAGTCTTTTCTCAAATATTTTTCTTTATTAGTCGTTTCTTTTTTTCCATAGCTATTTTTTCGAAGGAATCTTCCATGAAGCTACCTCATTCAAAACTCAGCTTTTATCACAATTAAGCCATTTCCGAAATACACTCTATTTCGTAATGTGTCTTTTGTTTTTAAAGATTATAGTTATCCCAAACACTGCCTTCTTTAAACCCCTGCCTTCGTCTAATGATAACTTTTCAAAACAATTTTTCCTAGCATGATATCCTTTTTCAATTGCTACTCTCCTCGGGTTTTGTCTCTTATTTTGAACATCTTTTAATAATATAAATAATATGTAATTTCCTCTTCGCTGGTTATCTATGAAACATTTCATTGCCTCATTTCAGGCACTTTCAAATGACAAAGACTTTCCAGTAATAAAAGGATTCCATGATGTATCAGAAGGCATTCTAATGTGTCCAGAACTATAAAAAAACGAAGGTAAGCATTAATTGAAAATAAAACACGAAACTCCAGGAAAATCAGTAAACTGATATTCCACACATTGTAAGACTCGGCTGATGAGAATACAATATTCCAAAGAAAATATTACTACAGAAGTTGATGGACATTCAAGACGATAATAAGAATATAAGATTTCTTTGTGAAGTTTCTATGAAGTTGGGTAATAACGGAGCAAAATAATGGAAATCTGAGATAAACTGAAGGCATAGAATTAGCAAGAAGAATTCGATGAGGAAGAATAGTTGAAGTTAGTTACTTCTGGGTTCTCGTGTCGCCAATCAGGCCACAATAACCCCTGATGATGATCGTGATGAAGATTCAAGGAGCAGATATACCGATATTCCCGGAAGCTTAGAAAATTCTAAGGATTTACTAATTATTCGATATATAACGTATTTTATTCCTGGGTTACCTTTTTCATTTGTTTAAAGGCATATGAAACGAGCTATCTCATTAGCTTAAACCTGCAGTTCCCAACATGGGGGTAATTTCCCACTGGTGGGAAATTTAAAGCTGACAGAGGGAAATAATTATACCATCTACTAGCATTAAAAATTTCAGATGCATTTTATCAAATCAGAGAGAGAGAGAGAGAGAGAGAGAGAGAGAGAGAGAGAGAGAGAGAGAGAGAGAGAGAGAGAGAGAGAGAGAGAGAGAGAAAGA